>NW_020837945.1:9661373-9736246 GCF_003676395.1 Aethalodelphis obliquidens | reverse complement strand
TTTTTTTTTTTTTTTTTTTTTTTTTGCGGTACACGGGCCTCTCACTGCTGCGGCCTCTCCCACTGCGGAGCACGGGCTCCAGAAGCGCAGGCTCAGCGGCCATGGCTCACGGGCCCAGCCGCTCTGCGGCATGTGGGATCTTCGCGGACCGGGGCACAAACCTGTGTCCCCTGCATCGGCAGGCGGACTCTCAACCACTGTGCCACCAGGGAAGCCCTCAAATGTTCATTCTTTCTCTCTTCTTCCCTCTTGTCCTTCTGTCCCTTTTTCTTTCTTTGTGCCTTCTTTCATCCTTCCCTTTAATTTCAGGTGTTTGATTAGCTCCCATGGAAAATAGCCAGGGCCTCAGCAAACCACCAAAGAAGCTGAGTGATTTCTTCTCCAGTTCCCATGAGCACACATGTCAACTTTGAAATCCAGACTCGGAAACTCTCTCAAGGTGGGAGGCGCTGGTTGGAACCTACCTGCTTAGCAAAGCAGACTTTTCCATAAGCTTCAATGAAGTTATTTTGAAAGAGAAACCTGTCTAGACAGAGCATAATTAAACATAGCATCTTGTTCTTTTGTTAAGTAGACCACAAGGTAAAATTCTTTGTTGAGTCTAATACATAACGTATAATACTATTGGAAAATTAGAGATAGGAAGGTCAAAATTATAGCATGGGTTTGTGGGTCAGCGGGAGTGCTGGTTAATTTCGTAATGAAGCATGTAGGGGCAACCATAGTCTATAATGGAATGAAGTGTCAGAAAAGATGAAAGAAACCAAGCCTCAGTTCCAATCTCTATCAGCGTTTGCATGAGCAGCCTTAAGGACGTTGACCTCTGTAAGAACTCGCCTGTAGAATTCTTAGTATTTTGGTTTAAGAGTAACTCAGCAATGCTGTCTGGTCCTATCCCCCCAGAGTGACTGCTGACACAGGGCCTCAATTGTCTGACTTGAAAACTTACTGATAATTACCATTGTTAAAATGTTCAAGGCAAATGATTGAACTGGGAATAAAACAGCTGTATTAGTTTGCTGGGGCTGCTGTAACAAGTACTGCACACCGGGGACCTGAAACAACAGAAATGTTCCGTCTCATGGTTCTCGAGGCCAGAGGTCTGAGGTCAAGGCATCAGCAGGGTGGGTTCCATCTGAGGGCTGAGAGGGAGACTCTGTTCCAGAACTTTCTCCTGGTTTCTGGCAGTTTCGGGCTTTCCTTGACTTGTAGATAGCATGTCTCCTGTGTCTTCACATTTTTTTCTCTCTGTGTTTGTTTTCTCTCTCTGTGTCCAAATGTCCCTCTTTTTTTATAAGGACAACAGCTATATTGGATCAGGACCCACCCTAATGACCTCATCCTAACTTGATCATCTGCAAGGACCCTGTTGCCAAGTAAGGTCACATCATAGGTACAGGGGGCTAGGACTTCAATGTCCTTTGAGGGGACATAATGCAGCCTATAACAATAGCCATTTGTTTTCATACTCACATGTTCACCACTTGTTATCCTACTTTGAACTGGAAATGCTCACTGTGTGTCCATTTCAAAATTCTCACTAAATTCTCTTCAATAGTGCTTTAACTACCTCAGAATTGAGGAGCTTACATGCCAAAAAGGAGACACAATTTCCCTTTTTTGACCACTTGGAGAATGAGCCTTTCTCAGGGTGCGACCCAGGCCATATGGAAAAGACTGAGGTCCCAGCCCATTCTCTCATCATGGAACGAGGGTATGGGTTGCAGCCTAGCCACTGTCCTTCCTTTGGAAATTCACCAAAAGCTGGGGATGAAACCTGACTGGCCTGAACTCTGTTATATTAAAGCAGTGCTTTGTCTTTCGCATAAGTGACAGGATAGTTCAGTATCCCATGAAATGAATGAGCTGGCGGTGAAATTGAATCTAGTGTAAATTATGGCGCTATGTAAAATCCAACACAACCTATCGTAGTGTTGGTCCCATCCTACTAATATCAAAAAACTAGGATTCTACTTTCACAGTGAAGGATTTTTTCTCTAATTTTTGTCCACAGGTTTATAACATTAAATATGCAAAAAAAAGTTATTTTTCTATTGCCTTTAAACTAAGGTCTTCATGATTTAAATATAAGTCCCAGTCTCCACGTCAAAAATGTGGTGAACATATAAATGTGTTCATCAAAAATATCAAATAAAATAAGGGGCAAATCCTATGACCATGGACCCAAAAAGTAACAGTAGTTTTCCCTTCAGGCCATCAGATTCACTGAGCCCTGTAATTCGGGGCCTTCCTTCTTTAAGAATTCATCCTGGTTTGCTCTTGAACTGTCGATTTCTATCCTAGGAACCTAGTTGTCCATGCCCTCTACCTCAAATTGTTCATATTCACTGAGGACAGCAAAGCAGAGCAATTGAATGCACTGACACGGGGTCCCAAAAGACCATAGTCTGAAACCAGGCTCTGCCAGGAGCTCGTTATGTGACCTGCCTCTCAAGCCCTAGTCTCCTCACCTGTAAGATGGAGAAGCTATGACCATCATCACAGTGTGGTTGTGGGAATTCAAGCATCTAGTGAACCTGGCACATGGTAAGTGCTTAGAAAATGTTAGCTATTATTATTATTAATATTATTACTAATTGCTGTCAATACTTTACCATTTAGATGTCTATTATCCACTGTTTGTTTATAATCATATCACAAATGTATTTCTTTTTCTGTAACGAATGAGGCATTAGGGCTCATTTAGTTGACCATTCTCACTTTTTTTTTCAATTTAATTTAATTTTTATTTTATTTTGGAGTATAGTTGATTTACAATGTCATTTTAATATCAGGTGTATTGCAAAGTGATTCAGTTTTACATATACATATATCCATTTTTTTCAGATTCTTTCCCATATAGGTCATTACAGAGTATTGAGTAGAGTTCCCTGTGCAGAGGTTAATGTGTCCACACAGCTAGCTACCAGCAGAGCCAGGCCTAGGACCTAGGACTTGGGCTCCATAAATCTCTAACCCCTAACTTGACCCTAGTACAAGGATGCCTTTCTCTCAAGTCCTGAGAATCAGAGAATTGATGGTCACCTTGATAAAATAAAATTATAGACTCAGCAAGGATGGAAACCATTTCATAGTTGGAGCCCCTGTTCTCTCCATCACTGCTGGCACTGGGGTGAATGAGGACCCCTTCCTGTTTTGCTAAAGCTTTGAAATACCCTTATGGGAATGCAGAAGCCACCCCCAGGGCTTTTTGATGTCAACAGTGCACCAGTAAAAATGGAAATGTTGCAAAAACACCACCATTTAACATTTTCTGGAATCAATTTCTTCCCTAATAGTCATTATGAATCTTTAAAAATGTAAAATAGCATGACCTTCTCTTCTGGTAGAGTAGACACTGTCTACTCTACCAGAAGAGTATTCTTATACTGTATAGAGTAAAGCCCTGACTTTCTTCTCCAGAAACTCAATATATAGATTGTGATATGTTTGCTAGTTCTAAGTCACCAAGCATTTAATATACAGGTCAAGATCCCACCAGAGACAGCTCACATCCCCGTGACCTGAGGTCTTGGTGAACAAGCACCCTCCCACTTGCTAAAGGCTTTTCTTTTTGCTCACCATGCTGGCGCCTCTCCTGGGGTCTTGTATTCCTCTTTCCCTCATTGATTCCCAATGTACCCTCAGCCTTCCCATTTCCAAGAGACAGCAGCCCTACCGCGTGCTGCCAAAGTGACTCCAAGTCAAATGAGTGAAGGAGGCCGTCGGTGCTGGTACTCATACGGAGCCCGCGATGCCTTTACACGCAAAGTCCAATCTGAAAACCAGAACAACCCTGCCTTTAAAGACAGGATATTGAAGCTGAGCCGGGTAGGCAGCCCTCCCCGGTCCTGTGTTACCTGGCCTGATGGACACTCTGTGAATCCTGAAACCAGCTTGCTCCATTTTGCAAGACCGTCCTTGTTGTGTTTTTCCTGATGGTACTTTACGTTAAGGAAAGGACCTCAGTTTCATCTGGAGACCGATGTCGGAGTTAACCTTACCAATGCGATCTGATTTTCATGACAAAGCTCCAGGGTAATCCTCTGATACACAGAAAATTGTGTTTCTATGAAATGAGGCATGATGGCAAAATGAAATTAAATCAGAAGTTGAAATCCCAAGCATTGTAAGCATTCTCGTGCTTAAGGACAACCAGAGCATTACACGCTGAATTAGGTATATTGGAAGATGTACCTTTACAGGAGACTACAAGGGGATGTTCTTGCTAAATCTTATTTTTTTTTCCCCCAAATAATTTCCTAGAAAATAGTGTAGAAACACTATGGTGGGTTTTAAAATGGGTTGATTCTGTGGTTAATTCCTGAATGAAACCTGCCTCGTCTGGGAAATCTTGAAAAAGTTGCTTAAACTTTCCAATTCTCCATTTTTTTTCATCTTCAAAGTGAGGTAACACCACCTATGTATACCAAAGAGCTGTTGTGAGGATAAAAAAAGTAATATATGTGTATTAGTTTCTGATTGTTGTTATAACAAATGACCACAAATGTAGTGGCTTAAAACAATACAAATTTATTATCTTACAATTCTGAAGGTGGGAAGTCTGCAGTGGGTCTCTCTGGGTTAAAGACAGGCTTCTGGCAGGGTTGTGTTACTTTGTGAAGGTGCTAGAGGAGAATGTGTTTCCTTGACTTCTCTATCTTCTAGAAGCTGCTAACATTTCCTTGGCTTGTGGCCCCTTCCTCAATCTTAAAAGCCAGTAATTGGTTGAGTACTTCTCACATCCTCACATCTCATCAGTCTGACCTCCTCTTCTGTCTTTTTCTTCCACTGTTAAGGACCCTTCTGATTACACTGGACCCACCAGGATAACCCAGGATAATCCCCCTATCAAGGTCAGCTGTTCAGCCACTTTAACTCCACCTGCAACCTTCATCCTCCGTCACCATGTAAGGTAATATACTCACAGGTGGGGATTAGGCTGTGGACATCTTCGGGGAGACATTACCTTGCCTGCCACAATATGTAAAGTACCTATTTAGTTCTACAACTTTTCTGTCATAGAGCTTTTCTTTTTCACTCAAAACAGTAAGCTCAATTTTAAAGAGTGATTTCAGTGCTAATACAGCAAATAAGTTTACCTCTTTGTGTTGAATGCCTTCATCAGTTCTGGAATTTGGGAAACTTCTCCAACACCCCCATTTCACAGATGAGCAGCTGGGGTCCAGTGGCTCACACGGCATTTAGTGACAAATCCAAAATTGGATTCTGATGTCCTGCTCCGAGTGAACTGGTGTCTCTTCCACCCCATCCTACCTTCCTGAAGGCCTTAAGAATTATGCTGCAAAAGTGGTGACTCCCCCCTAATTCCACAGAGTGGGCTGATCTGCAGCAAGGCCTGGCATGGCTGATCAAAACATGTACATTTCAGGCAAAACCAATAGAAAAGACCAGTACTTAAAAAAATTTCCAGGGTAGAAAACGAGTTTGATCAGAATTCAGAATATTTAATAAAAATTCTGTCATGTATAGAAAAGTGCTTTGGATTTCTCCCCTGTATCTTCAAAGGCCTTCATACAACGAAACCATATCCATCAAGTTTTTTTTTTTTAACATCTTTATTGGAGTATAATTGCTTTACAATGGTGTGTTAGTTTCTGCTGTATAACAAAGTGAATCAGCTATACATATGCCTATATCCCCATATGTCTTCCCTCTTGCATCTCCCTCCCACCATCCCTATCTCACCCTTCTAGGTGGTCACAAAGCACCAAGCTGATCTCCCTGTGGGTAAGCTGGGACGAAGTGAGAGAGTGGCATGGACATACATACACTACCAAATGGAAAATAGATAGCTAGTGGGAAGCAGCTGCATCCATCAAGTTCTGAAGGAAAAAGATGTTATCCAAGATCCTATGGCCCCAGAAGTTGCCATTTGTACATGAGGTACCTGAATGATGTTTTCAAAAACCACACAACTCTCCCTGAATATATCTGTTGAGGATATACTTCAACTTAATGAGAGGAAAACATTGTAACAATTTAATAAAACTCATTAAAAATAATAACCAACTCTAATATCACAGATGACACTAAGAAAAACTGGGTAGTGGGTCTGGATAAAATGTGGGAACAAAAGACTACTTATATCCTCATTTTATTGATACATAGAAGCTAATGAGTAAATAGTGCTTCATTTTTTATGTTGATAGTTTCAGAAATATTGATATGAGCATTTAAACAACTTAAGGAAAATTATTAGTAGAATTTAAAACAGAATCACTAGAGGAAAAAAAGCAAAGAACACATACCTATATTAAAAAAAAAAAACTTGCTAGGGAAAACACAGGAAGACTTATTTTTAAAATAAGCATAAAACAAGATAAAGACAATAAGCACAATTACGTCAGTAATAATAACATACACTCTTCACCTAAACCACCATAGTAAAAAATACCTTCCCTCAAATAGTGAACGAATCAAATTCAACCTAATGTTATCTAAAAGCTTTAACACTTTAAAAAAACTGAGAGGTGAGTATTATTAAATGATTAGGCAAAGATACAGCAGCTAATGTCAAAAAAAATTAAAATGAATATAAAGAAAGAAAACAGGGGTTGCCATATTCTTTTCAGACAATAAAGAATTAAAAGAAAAAGTTATTTCTTGGAATAGTTACATTATTTTGGTAATAATAAAATCCAGACAAAAAGCATAAAAGCCATATAGTTTTATGCTCCAAATAATATTCTTTAAAATACAGCAATCACACACTATCAGAGGCACAAAGAGAAGTTAACAGAAACACAGGGTTAGTTGAAGACTTTACTACACTTTCCTCCATCTCTTACAAATATACACAAATATAGATGCCCCATGGGAAAAAGGGGGGAAGAGAGAAAGAGGTTCAAATAACAATATGATTGATTTATTTGGTTTACAGCAAAAGCTGTGTATTAAGAAGAACAGGAAAATATATTTCCTATAAGTTTACAATGAATTTTCAAAGTAGTACTTATACATTATGCTATATATGCTCATAAACTCAAAAACACACAGGTCCAGATTCTCGCACCAAAAATGATTGCAGTGAAAATCAAACTCATCATTAAGGATTATTTAGAAAATAATGAGAGTGAAAACAGAATCTGTCAAAATATCTGGAATGCTGGCAAAGTTATACACTAAAGCAGATTCATAACATGTTAGCCTTTTATTAGGAAACCAGAAAGAATGAAAATTACTTGTTCAGTTAAAAAATGGAAATACAAAAAAAAGACTTAAGTAAAACAAAAGGAGCAAAAAAATAACAGCAGAAATTAATGAATTAGAAAACATATAAATACTAGAATAAACACTTCTAAGATCTGGTTTTGTGTAGAAAAAAAATTACCCATCAAACGGTTTACAGGTCTAGTGAAATAGAAAACAGAAAATATAAATATATAAAATTAGAAATAAAAAATGGACATGACCAAATATGTAAGTAAAATTGTATAAAATCTTATTCTGACAAATTAGCAAACTGAGTAAGCACGATGATTTTTGAAGAAAATATAAAGGATGTAAAAAGCTGAGAGGGGGGAGACAAAGCATCTTACTAAAAGGCAATTAAAATGTGCCATTCTTTGTTGAAAAAGTGTATCTCCCTGAGTAATTAGCATCTATTGTGCATTGAACAATGGTTTGTTGGCAGAATTCTATTACATTGGTTGTAGGTGGCCATCCTGTAAAGTGAATCAACATAATGGGGAGTTCCCTGCTTTAAAAAAAAATGTTCACTTTCGCAGGTATCTGTCTAACTTAATGCTGTGACAATATTAATGATTAAAATTTTAAGCAATTTTCAAAGTCTTTCCACTGAATTCATCACAGACTTGCTGAAGACTAAAGAACGATCAAGGCATGGTAAGGGGTTCCTGCAACCATTTTTACTGTCAGAGGTCATCCACTTGCCTTGAAACCCAACACTGTGCCTTACTTAGGGTTGGTCCTCCATAAACAGGAGCTGAGCTGAAGTGTATGAGTGAGATGCTGAATGAGAGGCTCTGACAATAAAAAGTTGGATGTCCTTTCATCCCGATGAGACTCAGTTTCCTCATCTGTAATCTGGATAACATGACACCTGTTTTAATGTGGAAAAACCTGTAAACTGCAATGGACCGTGACGAACATGGAAGGAATCCTTCTTTAGTGCATTTAGAACCTTCCTGAGCCAGCTCCTTCTGACATCTTCATCACAGAATATCTGTGACATCACCTAATGTACTTAACAGTTGGTCCCTAAAACTGAACTGAAACTCATTACTAACATTCTTATTTTGTTTTCTCTGCTGATTGCACTCACCTACTTAGCTACCCCTTGTTCACTATTCACCAGGGGATGGGCCATCTGGAATGATTATTTTATCTCTTATATACCCAACAGGAGAGTAGTTAAAGCTCAAAACTTTATGTGATGATTCTTTCATCCTTAGTCATAACCCTCTACAATTGCTCGAGAGTGATGGCTATAGAGCCCATAAGTGTGAGATCACTCCAGGCCACTCTTCTAACCTCTAAATGGAGTCAGTCCTGAGGGATGGATAGAATTTCACTGTTTTCCCATTTCGTTTGTATAATGAAATCATTGTTTGGCCTTCGTTCTGTACTTTTGCCCTTTTCGGTCTTAAGGTGGACTATTCAGTAGCCCCCTCCAATGTCTATAGGAAAACTAGGAATTTTAAATGGACTCTTATCAAATTTCAAGAACTTGATTTTTTTTCCCTTAAATATAGCATACCAAATAAATTCCCTAGCTCACAGATAACATATTATACATTTGTCATTTGTTTACTTGTATTTATATGCACATAGAAGTGAATGGATGTATAAATCTGTAATGTGTGAACTTGACAAAATTCAAATCATCACCTGAAAATGAATCACTTATTGTCACTAATCAGGTCATATTATCATATTATTGTACTGTGATCATATTTACGCCAAAGAGCACCAGAACTTTAGCCTTACCTGGAATCAGCTGAGGCCCTTGTTAAAATAGATATTAGTAAACCTCACCCCAGAATTATTGAATCAGACTCTGGTTATGAGGCTCAGAATTGGCGTTCTTAGAAAATATTGAGAAAGCACTGAAGTGGAGAACTTGATCAGCCTGGTTCCTGAATGACACCTGTATTTCCAACTCTTTTATGGGGAATCTAATGTTTATCCCAGAGTCCCTAAAAGGACAAGCTCCCACCTAGACTTTGTTAACGTAGTTCCAGATGGCAGCTTCCAGACACAATCTGGCTTCATATCCCACCCTCAGAAGTTGGAACCTATAGGATTTCAGGACAGTTGGGATCTTCTCTGTGATGGAGCAAAATGGTGGGGTTTTCCAGTAACTCTATTTACCATCGGCTTTGTGCTCTCCTTTTTCCCTAAAAAAAAAAAAAAAAAAAACCTTTATTTGATCACCATTACATTTTATTTCCCTGAAACAAGTTTTACTGACATCTCATCTCATGAAATTTAAGGCAATTCTCCAGTTTGAGATATCATTGACTATCCTAGAAATGGTGGTCTAAAATCACAAAGATTGGCTGTGATAACTAGAAAACTCCCACATAGAGTCAACAAATAGTTGCTGGATCACCACATCCTCTATTTCTCTTCTTCATCTATCAACCCTTTGGAAGAAGAATATAGCATATTCACGGGAGTGAAGAAAGCACTGCATTTTTTCTGAATTTAGCCAAAATGTTGATACTGGCCTGAGGCAGAAACAAAATGGGAGACCTCTATCTAACCAGTCATTCATTATTCTCTATTCTCTACTTTTTTAAAAATTTTAGGATGAGAAGTAATTTAAACAGTCATATGCAATTGTACTCTCTGGAGTCCACTGAGTCCATGCGACAATTCATAACCATTACCTCACCAACACAAGACATTTCTTTAGAGTGGTGATATTATCTTACTGACCCATCACTTCTTTTCCCCAGCAGTGACTTGCCATACGACCTTGGGTGAGTAACTGACTATCTGTGGCCAGGAGCTCGTATCTATCCCAGTGTACGAAGACGAATGACTTACAACAAGTGAGGATTTGGGGACTCATAAATGGAACCCAAATTTCACTTAAGTAACAAATAGAGACACTAGTTAATGCCTATAGAGGAAGCTTTCCTCTAAGATATGTACAGATAGAGAAGAAGTTGTCAATCTGTCTGGCTCCAGATGTATCCATCCATAACCAGTGAAACAAACTTAAGTCCAGGAAAAAGGAATTTGTTTCTGAGTTGGAACTTCATTTCAGTGGCTATGGAAAGGAATAGCTAATAACAGCCTTCTCTCTCTTAATATAAATCAGTAGAATCTCTTGTATGATGAATAAAAATTAGAACAGCTCTAGGAAGCACATACATGTCAGTGTTGTCCTCTAGGTAATACAACACACACACACATTCACATCCCACCTATTTTTATACACACCTGCACACTTACAAATTTGGCACCATGATGGCTCAACCAATGTATCTGAATCATCCACACAAAAAATTGATTTTAGTGCAAGTACATTCTTAAGAAAATAGTCATATAGCCAGCTACTTTCAACCAGTGCTTGGAACTGAGTATAACATTTCTCTTTAAGTTTTAGATGTCCTAATTCAAAAGAAAAGTGTAAAGATCCAACAGATTTTTCTTTTCCATTTCATGGCAGATGCTTGGTTGTTGAAGGATTTTTTGTCAGCCTTTTCTTACCAACTCATTTAGAGGGCTAAGTCTTGTTTAGATGAGAAAATGTTCACCTGGGATGTGGAAGACAGGATGCTGGACTCTTGAAATGTCCATCAGCAGGTATAGTGGCCAGATAATGCCAGGTTAAGAGAGTAGCCTTCACAACTGGTTATTTATGGAATAAATAGAGGTAAAGTTTTGGAAATCAATTTGTTGGTTCATAACAAAATTCCCCCAATATTAAATGTTGGGCAACAAGAAGGAGAGTTGTTGAGTAGATTACAGGATGTTCACTTGATGTAAATACCACAGTGTTAAGCAAGAAGCCTGATTAACAAACAGAAAGAGGCACATGGCATCATGTTAAGTGAAAAAGTCAACATACAAATCAATGGATCAGAGGAGAAAAGTCCTAAATAAATTAACATATTTATGGAAATTTAGTTTGAGGCAAAGATGACAATTCAGATTAATGGAAAAATAAGGTATTATCTAACCAATAGTGTTGAGACAACTAAGAAGCTACCTGAAAAAGTGTAATCCTCCCTCATACTTATACCAATATAAAGTCCAGAAGAATGATAGAAAATTATACTGTAAAAGCACTAGGACAAAGCATAGATAAATATTATATCCTCAAAATAAAAACTTCTTTCCAACTATAACATAAAACCTGGAAGACAATAAAAAATTGA
This sequence comes from Aethalodelphis obliquidens, assembly GCF_003676395.1. Classification (NCBI taxonomy): domain Eukaryota; kingdom Metazoa; phylum Chordata; class Mammalia; order Artiodactyla; family Delphinidae; genus Aethalodelphis; species Aethalodelphis obliquidens. The sequence goes on along the minus strand of NW_020837945.1, from coordinate 9,724,868 downwards.
TCAATCCAACTATGTAAAAATATGCTTTTATATGCCCTTCTACCCTGAACAAACATTATAAACAAAGTCAAGACAGTATATAGAGAAAATATTTACAGCTCTTAATGTAAAGGGCTAATTGATATATGAGTCCTTTAAAATCAATATTTAAAAAAACTCTGTTGAAAATGGGCAGACGTTAGCAAAAAAATTATAGAAAATAAATATGATGGCTTTTAATTGTGCAGAAAGTTTCTCAACTTCACTTATACTAAGAAACAGACAAGTTCAAACTTTAAGAAGATACAGTACTGTGTTTTACCTATCAGGTTAACAAAGACCAAAAACGATGACACACCATGTTATGGGATAATGACATATTCATCGCTGGTTGGAGTATAAGTTGGGAAATCTCTTGGAAGTAGATCAAAATACACTATGCAAGTACTGTTTGACCCAGCAATTCCATTCCCATGAATTTCTCATGAAGGTGGCAATTTAAAGTTTCTGTACTCTAAATTCAAGAAAGGAAAAAGATGACTGTTCTTTGGCCATAGTCCTAAGACATAAACAAGTCACCACTACAACTTTGTTCAAAGCCATTTCAATCAGCGAAAATTCAATTTAGTAACTGCACTTCTTAAAGGCACATGCCAAATGCCAAGGTTCCGCAGCTGAAGGTCAACACATCCTTAAGCTCTTGCTTCTGGAAGTCTGTCAATCCCTGGACTCAGTGCTTCCCAAACCCTATGTAAGATCAGCTTTTGCTTTGTTCTGATAGAACTGAGTCCCATAGCACTCTTTTCCCTTGTTTAACAAGAAATAAACTGTTTATCGCTGCATATATTGAGTGGTAGCCTTTCCTTTCAATCCAAATACTCACACATATGAGAAACAACATATGCATAAGAATGTTCATTAAAATGTTGCTTAATAGAGAAAGAGATTATAAAGAGTGAAAGTATCTGAAAGGTGCAGTAAATTAGAAAACCAGAAATATCAGATGTCTCTGTGAAAGAGAATTATTTGTCATGGGGCAAAGGAGGGAGGAAGAGATTTATACATTTCATTTAGTCACTTTTAAGTTTTAAAAAAATTTTTGCATGTATTACACATTAAAGGTAAGTTATTTAAAGTCAGAATTTCAAACTGTATGTATAATATGAAAAGAAACCATATGAAATGGGTAGCAAAACAATAATATTTGCCATTTCTAAATAATTGGGTGATAGTTTTTAAAGTGTCTTTTCCCTAAATATTTCATAATTTTGTGACGTACTTATTTTAAATTAAAACTACTTATAAATGTCATGCCAGAGATCACACAAAAATACAACAAATGCAATTACTTCATTGCAGGTTGGCATATAACAAAAGTTGAAGTGACATAAAGAGAATCTTACTTATTAAGAGAAATGATCTAAATCTAAAAGAAAGGAGGAATCCAAGAAGTCCAAGTACATCACAAAAGCAAAACTGACAGAACAGGACCTTCCTATAATATCAAAATGCTTCAGGCAAAGGCCAAAGTTCAGCAGACTTGGACCTCCAGAGTTCACACGCCTTCTCCCAACAGCTTCTAGTACATCACTTTTGATGCACTGTAACCAAGAAGTTCACCACAAAGCTTAAAGTTTGCAAAACAGATGCATTACTTGTCTACTTTTTAAAGTAAACCTAATAAAGAGGAAAGAAACACTATGCTTAATTTTAAATTAGTCCTATCCTTCCCCCAATACACTAACCAATACAGGAAAGAACCCAGCAGTGTCCACTTACAGAAGATAATACCTGCTTACAGCACAACACCCATCAGAAATACTTCTCCACTGTTAGATTGCTGAGTCCGTCAAGTTCACCAAAAAACAACTTCTAATTTCCTTACCATTAGGCGGTGTGATCTTGGAATTCAGAAGCCAGGTTTAGCTTTTTTCTTTGACCAGATAACTCTCTAAAGGAGGCAGGGGGGATGGGGGAGAGAAATGTGGAACAAATCAAATAATGTTGCTCAAAAGCTCTCCTGACCTTTTGACTTGGGAATAAAATAGTATATTAAAATGTCCAACGTATCAAACAGAGAACTACTTTTATCAATCATTTAATTACTGAGACAATGCTGACTCGATTAATGAGGTTAGTTGCAGAGTTTCAGGTAACCATTAATACTAAAGAAACTCACAAGGTATATTTTATTATTATATTACCTAATTCAACTTTAGTCCCCTTATTGCATTTTCATGGATGGACTTGAAATACTTACCATGGGTTATACTGATGATGGAAAAAGTAGCACTCTGGGCATACAAGTTCTCTTTCATGTTTTGTTCATTGTAATTGATGTCTTCACTCAGAACTTTGACAAACAAGACATTTGAAAGACCCAATAACTGGTCATCTGAACTTCCTCCTGAACAAAGAGTTGTAATTCTTAGAGCTATAAAAAGGAAATTTTACAATTTACCCACATTTCTTTTCAGCCTAAAAATAATCATTGAAATAATCATTTCTATCTAGACTTGTCTATTAAAGTTTTAGAATAATATCAGTCTTATATAATCTGTAGTTTTTAAAGTTTTCTCCAAATGCCATCATCAGGCATTCTGGCAGTATCTATTACAATTAAAAATATATGTGCCACAATTCCATTTCTGGGAATCTGTAAAAGCACATATATCAGTGTTCATTGAAGCACTGCTTTTAGGAGGCCAAGACCTGAAAACCATGTTGCTAATCATTGATAAAAGAATGGTGGAGTAGGCCTATGGGACAATGCTATATACCTCCACAGAATATTAAGCAATCATTAGAAATAATTAAATAAGGGAAATTTTGGAAAGGCTATTATTGGTTTAAAGCAAATCAACTATGTTTGAACGACAAAAAAAAAGGAAAAGAAATAATTAAATAGCATTGTAACAGTTGACTTGTGAGAAATTTGTCAATGATTTTTGATTGGGAAAAGCAGGATGCCAAAAAGTGTGCAAAATGATTCCTTTTATGAAAAAATAAGTTGTATAAATAGACTTCATATCAATGGTTTACAGCCAAGAGGAATTTTGCTCGCTGTGGGACATTTGGCCACACCTGGGGATATTTTTTGACTGTCAAATCTGGGGGGAGAGTGTTACTGGTGTTTAGTGGGTAGACGTGAGAGACGCTGCCCAGCATCCTGCAATGGACCAGACAGCCCCGTGACAAAAAGTTACCTGGCCCCAAACGTTGATACTGCCACAACTGACATACCCTCCTGTATAGGGAGATTATATAATTTTAAATTTGAATTATATAAGGATGGAAAACACATGGAAACTCACACAGTAGGTTGTCAGCGTAGCTCATTCAGGGGAATGGGAGGAGGGTGAGATGCTGATGGAAGGGAAAAGGAAGCGTATGAAGGCGCTCTTGATAAGACCAGCATCGTGATATGATCATAGTTCTCGTGCCTATATATCAAATAAGGGAAAAGCACCACCACGAGATCATCTTTGCCATGTTTATTCTTGCTCCTTAGACACAGCTAAGTAAAGGCATCACGTTCAAAAGTCACTGAAACTACACTCTTCAGATGAAAAAGTAAAATAATAAATTCAGTTTAGAAGAAAAACCCAACTTCAGATCATCAAGGCTAGATAAGTGGTGACTTCGCCAGTGTGGTCTTGACAAATCACGGTACAGCATTGCTTGGATTCCCATGAATAATCTTGTTGGTCTCAATTGATTTGAATTAACGTCACCCTCTCCCACCCTTCGTATGAGTAGTTTGGTATTTTTATTACACTCTACACTCTAGGGAATTCAATATAAAATAGAACAAGAACATCAAAAATAGGATGAGTGACAGTCACTTTGTCTAGATGAGTTTGGTTGTCTTGCTGTCCTTTTCCTGTGGTTAGCACTTGAACTTATATTCTGCTCACAAATACACATCAAAATAGGTATTCCGTATGATGCCAAGTGTGACTCACACTGAGTAGATGCCTTTGTGAATGAAGAAACAGTATATTTTGTCATCTGTCCTAAACTCTTAATCTTCAGGTATTCTGTGTAGATTTTTGCAAACACATAAAGCAGTGATGTACTCTGGGTAAACCCCTCTCTGATGGAAGCCCTTCTGCAGTCTGTGTATGCCCCCGGCGTTACTGCCCAGGCAGGGGAGGACACAGAACACACCTTGAAGTTAACGCTGCTGCAGCAGGTACGGCAAATGCTAGAGAAAGTACCTCTTCCTGCCTCATGTCACATGCTAGGTCACTGCACACCAGCAAGGTAAGTGGGCCAAGTGGAATGGCAAACTGATCCTCAGTATTCTGAAAATACACTTTTTTAATCCTACATCTACCTCTTCCCAGACTCTAACCCTCACCCTTGATTCCCCCTCTGACGTCTTTGAGTAGCCACTCCAGTGGGGGGCTACATGCTCTTTATATTCCAGTCCCCCTTTCTCACCCCACACCTTTGTACCCAAGTACATGCCCTGTTTGTTTCCTAATGTCCAGTGAAAATTGCCACTTCTCTGACTAGGCTACACTCAAATCCTTTGACACCCACTCTGTTCTGATTTGCAAGGTCCATTTCAACTTTTTGTCAGTGTCACAAAATATGGATTACAAGAGAATCCAAGTGAGCCCAGAGTACTGGACCATGGGGACCAGAAGGGTCCACCTCCCCTCTGATGCCATCTGTGGGGCGATCTGATGGGGTTGGCATCAGTGCAAGAATGGTAGGGGTGGCAGATGTGGCTGGCATCTTTTTATCTCCCCAGCACTAGTCATAAGGGATTTACAATGGGGGAACCCTAGGGCACTTGGGCCTGTTCCATGTGCCTGCTGTGTAGTTAAGTAAAGGATATGGATATATACTGAATTGTAGATTTTTAAAAGAAATTTCTGCGTGTAATGATGTTTTCGCATTCGAAAACAAACCTTTCTGGCTCTGGTCCTTAGGGATCACCAAGGACCTAGCCAGGAGCATGTCTTTGACACGCAAACTAACAAACCCAGAGCGACATCTCCTCTCCCTGGCCCTTACACCCCAGGGGAAAATATTCCTCTGCCTTAAGCACTAGGGACCAACCCAATAGCCTAAAGCCAATGGAAATTATTCCAACTAGCCTATCCCAAGCTGTGCATCCACCCTGCCTTGCCTCTCCCGAGGAAACCCCAATAAAGGCCGTGGCCTGAGCGCTGCCGCCCCCTTCCTGCCTTCTGCAGCTTGACCTCCCCGGTGTCTTTCCCACATGGCCCTGCTCCTGTCCCAGGACCTGTGAATATAATAAACTTTGCTTTGTTTTGATCTTTCCTGAGAATCTCCTTGGTCTCTTCTTGTGGCCACGCCTGAATGATCATCTCGTAAAAGAATACAGTACACACACACACACACACACACACACACACACACACACACACACACGACATACAATGTGGAGGATACAGAAGGTGTTTGTAAGCTGAAGACGAAGACCCGGTAAAGGCATCTTCTTGTAGCTTTCACATTTTCCAACAAAGTCCAATTTCCTCTCTGCCTTGACTTCCTTCCCTAGCATTCTGTTAAGGAGGCTCTCTGAAGAGTCACCCTGTAACATGCTTCTTGACAGGTTCCTTTACCATGTGCAAATATGGGCCCAAATGCCACCTCCTCTGGGAAGCCTTCTATGATATGTCTGGTCCTTCTTCCTGGCTGGCCCCATCATGCTCTCCTCTGCTGCCTGGCATTATTTTCTTCCCAGCACATGCACCACCTGGTGCAGCACTACTCATGTGTACTGGGTTATGTGATTCCTATCCCCACACTCACCCCCCACCCACCGAGTGGGATGGGGAGGCCTTGGCTGACCCGTGGATAGGTGTCCAGCACACGGCAAGACATGAAACAGATGTTCCACGTAAGTTCATGGAATTCCTTAGTTAATCCGTTTCCTGTACAGATGGGATAGAAAGGCCCAGAGAAGTGGCACAGCCCAGCCAAGGTTGCTCAGAGAATTGTAATAACTGAACATTTTATTCGAGCCCAGAAATCTTTGCCTTTAAGTATTGGCTCAGACTGTTTTGTTTGGTTTGGTTGGGTTTTTCAGGGGAAAAAAAAAATTAAAAGTAGTCGATGGGGTCTGTTTTTCCCCCAAGAGAAGCTCAGAAAAGCAACTGTATATTCTATGAAGAACATAAATATTTCTTAGTCATGAGCCAGAGATTTTTAAGTAATTCTCAGGAATTCTAAGCCTTGACCTTCCTCTTCCCATGGTGAATTTAAAAACCACAAAGGCTGTTGCACACACAGATTCCATATATGAATCCGAGGGCCAGGCATGTCCCTCTCAAAGCTATCATCACTCCTGCGCAAAGCTTCCAAAAACCTCACACTGAAAAATCGGGCTTGGTGTAACACGGCCCCATCCCAGGTCCCTGGCAAAATTAACCTCTTTCCCCAACCCCACGTTGTTCTGTTTTTTTTTTTTTTTTCTTCTCTTCTCTCGTTTGTTTCTTTCTTCATTTCACCATCCCAATAAATTTACACAGGCACTATTTGTATCCCAATTATAAAGATTAAGAAAACTGAGTCTCAGAGAGTTTCAATAACCTGCCCCCGAATAGGACAGCTCACTGAAACAGCCTGACCCCAAAACCCAGGGAATCGGTTCATTTCATAGTAAGTTCTTAAGATCCCTTTTTGATTTACAGGAGATACAGAATGGGGGGTGGGGCATGAAGGGAGAATGGAAGAGAGAGACCCTATAGAAAAGGTAAGAGCTTGGACTGTAGACTAAGTGTTCCATTTGAATTCTTATGAACTATGGACAAGTTACTTAACCCTTCTAAGTCTTAACTATGTGATTCAAAATATATAGAGAAAATACTATTGTCCTCATAAGGCTAATGCAGGATTAAATGAGACAATATACAAAAAGTATATGAAGCCCAATGTTCCTAGCAGCACTCTTCACAATAGCCAAGACATGGAAGCCACCTAAGTATCCATTGACAGAGGAATGGATAAAGAAAATGTGGTACATACATGCAATGGAATATTACTCAGCCATAAAAAAGAACAAAATAATGCTATTTGTAGCAACATGGATGGACCTAGCGATTACCATACTAAATGAAGTAATTAAGACAACGAAAGACAGATATTATATGATATCACTTATATGTGGAATCTAAAAAATAGTATAAAAGAACTTATTTACAAAACAGAAACAGACTCACAGACATAGAAAACAAACATATGGTTATCAAAGGGGAAGGGGGGGATAAATTTGGAGTAGGATATTAACAGAGATATACTACTATATATAAAATAAAAAACAAGGATCTATTATTTAGTATAGTAAGTATATAGGGAACTATATTCAATATCTTGTAATAAACTATAATGGAATAGAACCAAAAAACACTACTATATATATATATATATATATATATATATAACCAAATCACTTTGCTGTACACCTGAAACTAACACAATATTGTGATCAACTATACTTCAATTTTTAAAAAAGTGTATTGGCCCCGTGTTAATCAATAAGTCATAAGTAAATATATTATCTATGAAATGGGACAGAGGGGAGTGTGTGTACATCTGCAGGTGTGTGTAAGTATACATAGGCCTGGGGTCAGCCCGTGAACCTCTGTGTGAAGAAGCTCTTAAAGTATAAAGAGGAGGGAACCCTGAGCTGACTTGACTCTGGAAATATAGGCTCACATGCAAGTGCTGTAACCCTGAATCTTTTCACAAAGGCCAATTTCCAGCCACTGATAAGCTGGAACGCCTAAGAAAGCCATACTACCAGGAACAGCTGGGAGGGCAGCAGCCTCTGATGGCTAAGGATGGCAACCCAGGGCACTTCCATAAACAGTGAAGGTGTTTGTAGTAAATCCAATAGTAATAATGAGAAACAAATGTTCTCAGTATCCTGGTTTTCTTAAAATGCTTCTATTACTCTTTTCCAGTGAGTGGGGTTAACAGATTCAGCAAATAAACAAATAAACCTAAAAAGTATGGCCACTTCAACTTGAATTTGGGATAAGCAAGGAATGTATTTTTCCTGTAAGTATGTTTCATGCAGTATTTGGTAATCCTCACTGTGAGCAATACTGATTTCTCTCTACGCCTTCTCCAGTTTAACCATCAGACAAGTGACTGTGTTTGAAACCACTGGTCCCCAGATGTTGTAGGAACAATTACCAAATCAAAGAAAGATTCATGAACTCTGTCGGGAAACCAAAACAGCATTGTTATTAGTATTCTTAATCTACCCTGCAGTGGCAATGAAAACCTCTTGTTCTGCCCATGTAAAATAGCTCAAACATAAATTTTTAGATTTTTTTTTTAAATTCTCAAAATACCTATTCTTCCTATTAAAATACCAGACATTTAGGGAGATTGTATTTCTTTCTTCTAAATGAACAAAATAAACAACACTTCAATTTATGCTTTTAATCACTCCATCTCCATAGGAGATAACTATTAATCTTGGTGGAAATTTCCTGCAAGGTAAGTGCTGTTTCAGAAACGTGTGCTACCTAAGGTTACCCATATGGTCTGCAAGGATTTACAAATATTTACGGTTTTGTAAGCATTGCGATTTCTTTAAAAGTTGGGAAACCCCAGATTTGTATTAAAGACTATTTTGAAAGATTTTAAGTAAGAGTCTATGAGTCAAATTCTGTGAAAGGGGAAAAGAATGATTTACCTGATTACGGAAATACTAGTTCAAAAATCCTACCTCCCACGCTTTGGGGATACAGTTAGAAAAGGTCAATGAGAGAATCTGTCTTGTTTGAGCATAGTTCACCTCTTTATTTCAGGCATATGTGAATTTCATTTGATGAACTTGGACCCCACTCATGACGGGAGCAGTTGGTCATCAATGCACATGGCCCGGTATTGACCTCTCACAGCCCTACTGGAGCAGAAACTCATTTGTTAGCTGAGAAGGTTATCTCCTCGAACTAGCAAACCCATCAAGGGATGAGCTGCAAGCGACCTTGTGCAAAGAATCTTCTGAGGTGCTCCATTTAGAGCAGGCATACTCCCAACCTCTTCCTCTGCTGGCTGATTCAGCGGATGGGGGAAGGGCCTGGGGTCCTGCATTTTAACCACTACCCCATCTGTCCGGACGGCTGCTGTTGCTCTGGACACATTTCACACACTCTGAAGAACAGTGTTCTACACTCTATAAGCCACTCATTGATCTATAAAGATTTGAGCAAAACTGCGGGGACAACTTCAGGGATGACTTACAGATCTCAGATCTCAGTAGAACTTCAGTTCAGGGTTAGAGAGAAAAGTGAAACTAAGTCAGACATCAGAAGGATGTTGCAGGTACAACAAGCTTCCAAGGGTTCCTTCTGATTTCTCCCCAATTCCCGGGCTTGGTATTAAATGGGGAAATGTCAAGCTAGAGAATTAAACGCAGAACCTTTCAGAAAGGCTGCCTGGAGGAAGGTGCGGGGGCAGAACCGGGGGGCCTCGTGGGCCGCCACACCCGGCCCTGCAGCCCCAAGTTGTTTGATCTAGACTCTGTTGCATCATTTAATGCCACTCAGTCCTCCTTTGCATTCAAACAGTCTTTCCATCTCAGACACCTCCCACGGTAACAGTTTTTTTTCTGCCCCTCCTCTCTTCTGACTTAGAGAAGTGACCTAAAATAGCAAACACAATTTTCCATTTGTTACTCACTAAAGACACGGGCTGTTTCCATCTTTAAACACCCACAATGTCTTAACGCAGTTACCCCGAGTCCTCCCAGTATGACTTCTTCTATGACATGGGTCATTATTATGATGCAAATAAAAAACCGTTGCCAAGGACAATAAAAGTCTCAGCTTCCTGCAAACAGCAAAATTGAAATAAGAAATTAGAGCTCAAGGCAAGCACAGCTTGGTGACAGGAGCTGAGCATGGGAGCCTGACTGCATGGGTTTGAATCCTGGTTCAACCTCGCTAGCTGACTATTGTTGGGTTTCTCTTTCCTCACCTTTAGATCAAAAATTCCAGTACAGGAATTGGGGAAGAATGAGAAGGAAACTGCTAGGGATGCCATGAGGTCTAAATGAGTCAATTGATATCAGGTGGTTAGTATCAAATATGTATGAAGTGCTCAATAAAAATTCTTCATCATCATCATCAGAAGAAGAGAATGCTCACAGAGTATCAATGCTCTCCATCAGTTCCATGGATAATCATAACAGTCTTCTTGCATCCCGCTGAATAAGAAACAGCTATTGCTAATTTCTAGTTCCATCTGTCCACTGGCCATGCTAAGTGACCTCAGCTCCCTTCTCCCTCGAACGTGAGCATATATGCAGTTTCTAAACTGACACCCTGTTAACCTTACACTTTTTAGATATAAGTCAATTTATTAACTTTTTTTTTTGCTACAACTTTGAAATCAATTTCTTTCCCTGAAATGAAACAAGGATTCATTCTTCTCTCTCTTTATCTGTCTTCCTCTCTGAGTCTCCCACCTTCTGTCTACTTTCCCAGTCTTTAATTCTCTCAGTCTGTCTGTCTGTCTGTCTGTCTGTCTGTCTCTCTCTCTCTCTCTCTCACACACACACACACACACACACACACACACACACACACACATCATCATCATCATCATCATCACCATCACCCATCACCATCATCATCCTAAAACAGAAGTATAGTATCAAGGAGAAAATACTCACCTGCCTAATTTCCTAACATAAATATTTTCATTTTATTTCCTATGGTTTCTCCACACACCCATGTGAACAGAATTGAGAAATTATACAACCTTGGTAAATTAAATGATTAGAAATATGCTTACAACCGCTTGTCTTTGAAATTCTCTCATTCCTTCCTTCCCCTTTCTCTCCCCTAGCTGTGTTACAGACACGGAAGGCTGAAGGTCCTGAAAAATAAATGAACAAAATAGATTTGCCCACATAGAAGTCAGTGTTCTCTGCATTTCAATTGCTATTAAATACTTTGGGTCAAGGTTCAGTAAGATGAGCTAAAAATCACCCTGTATCATAGCTCCTTCAGTTTGGTACCCTTGAGGACACAGAAGGAAAGCATAAAGTCCCAAATAATTTCACTGGGGCTGCATTTGTAGGTGTCACACATCTAAGGAAACTCAAAGGACCATATGATGGAATAAAAGGAAATGATGCAGAAGAAGTCATTCTTTTTTTCCAGCTTTATTGAGATATTACTGACATATGACATATGTGTATATTGCAAAGTGTTTACCACAATAAGCTTAGTTAACACCTCCATAATTTCACATAATTACCATTTTTCTGTGTGTGGTGATAACATTTAACATCCACTCAACAACCTGAAAGTCATTTAAAGACCTCGTGAGCAGAGCTGTATAGCTTTAGGACCTTGTGGAGATTTTTAAGGGGACAAGGCAGTTGGGAAAGAGAAAGTAGAAAAGAGACGGGCTGAGATCACAAAGTCTTATTCTGATGAAACAAAAACAGTTCCTAGAAATCAGGATGGGAAGTCAGTTTTTACAGGTTCTAGCATTTCACAACTTCTGAGGATGTGCAGGTGATTAAAACGGACTTTTTATTTCTTCAATCTCTCTGGCCTCTGCTTTTCTGGGTCAGGATAGTTATAGCCCCAAAAGTTCACAGCACTGTTTTCCCATAAGAATGCACGCTGGCCAGGCACTCTGGAAATTTAAAAGATCTCAGAATGCACGATGATCTTTGTTTAATCAAAATGTCCTTAAAAGGTGTTGTTGTTTTACAATGTTAATTCCTAGAATGGCAGAAAAAGCAACCCTGAAATTTTAAGTTCATGCAGAAGAAATTAACCACAGTAGTTTGTACTTTCCAATATTGTATTGCATGACTCAGAAGCAAGGATATCAGCAGATATAAAATACTTTTCTTACTTTTCTACAACTAGGGCTTCAAAAAGGAACCACTCAAATATAATGGTTCTCCTAGGAAAGCACAACCGTATTCATATCTACAAATTCAAGCTGGCAAATTAGGATTTTTTTTCCCTAAAGTGTTGATAACACCCATAAAGAATGAAATCTTGACACAATACATCTCTTTTAGTAAAAATCTGAGTTAAAAATGAAGCACATAACTGAAAGAAATAAAGTGAAACATAAGGAGAGATATATTTTTATATTGTTTTCCTAAAACAATTTCCTATTAGAAACTTCTAAAAATGTGATAGTTTTATTAATGTATTTATTAATTTAATGGTTTTAACTTCTATTGCCAGAATGCACTGTACTGAAAATGCTAAAGTCAAATGAGATCTCTGCTTCACTTAGTTACTCTCAAATTGCATGGCTGGTTATCAAAAGCCTTCTCAAAATCCTCCTCTACATATTGCAAAGCCCTAAGACAATTTAGAGACACTAGGGGGTCAGTGAGGATGCAATGAGCTGGACTTCAAATCCGGCAGGGCTGATTTTCAGCTGTTTTTATTTCTGAAATGAAACGCATTCCCCAAGCGCTCTGAGGAAGTTGGGCTGCTCAATGATTTAAGTGACATGTGATGAGTTCCCCATCTTAGTCATCACACTAGCATCAGGGATGTGACAATAGCCGTACTGTCCTAAATGCATACTTTCCAAAGCGCTGGTCTTGTTTGTTGCTTTCCAGAAAGGAAGTGCCTGGTGTACATCTTTCTTCTTTAGGTGGGGACAGGGGTGCTTCTGTTATATGATCATCTATAGCTTCAGTAAACATCTTCCTTTGGTTTGATTTGTCACTCTTCAGATAATTTATTATAATTTTCAGGCTTTTAAAAATAAAATCTAAATATATTACTCTTTTGTTTTCTTTTATTTTCTACTTTATACAGGAAATCAATGTCACCAGAATCAGCAGAATTATAGAATAAAGAAAACCAGCAACTGTACCCCACCTCGAAAATTAACAATTAAAGAATACCAAACTAATTAGCTAGATATTAAAGCCAGAAATGCCAAGTGATATGTGAATGGTTTATCACCCATAAAGACCAAGAGGAATTGGTGTAAAGCCAAGAAGACTTTAGATAAATACATTCATTTTAAGAGTAAATGGATTATACTTTCCCCTACAAAATTAGAAAGTGACAAAGGAGAAAGTGAGAAAATGTTGCAGAGATCACAGACGGGTTCAGGTTCTTCTGTTTCAGACTTTACCCAAGAGAAAGAGACTGAAGGGTTGCCCAATCCTGGTATCATGTTTCCGGCTATAACAGGAAGATATAGATCATCATAGATAAAAATGGAAAATGTTGTGAAAAAAATCAAATACTTCTAAGAAAGACAAAATGCAAGATGCAGCTGGGGTGAATGTTAAAGGAAATGAGTGTCGCAACTAGTTGAAGCTCAAGACACATACTTCAACATGGTCTAATGGTGGAACAGTGGAAAAACACTAAGAGTGGCCTAAGAAAGTCAAAGAACCCTCGGGATTGGGACCTCTCTCCTTACCCTTGGCAACACCCTCGCCCTCAAATCCCATGACTCATCTCTGCAGCATTGTGCCCACACCTCCTTGGATGAGGTCCAAAATTTCTCACCATTTCTAGATATTCCTTCTCCAGGTCTAAGCTCAATCTTCTCTGATATTTAAACTCAATTCTTTCTTACCTGGCTCTCAACAGAAAAATACAGATACTTACCACTTTCAATTCTCTTCCCCAAACCCAAACACAATTTAGCTTACTTACCCTTCTCCCCATGAAATAGCTACAACTCTTTCAGCCTTGAGCAATAGAATAACTCTCCAAATAGTAAAAGATCTTTTGTCTTGCACACTGACTCCCATAATAAGGCCTCCAGCAAATGCTCAATTATGTCCTCTATTTCTTCCCAAGCAGTTGCAAGCATCTGATACTGCAATTGGCTTAAGAAAGTTCCCTAATGAAAGAATAAATGATGTAAGTGATTTCTGTTTCACTCTTCCTTTCCACTGGAATATAAGGTCCATAAAAGCAGACCCATAGTTAAGTACTGAATATGTATTTGTTGAATGGCTGGATTGCTGACTTGAACGAATGAATAAATGAATACTATTCAGGGCAGAATTTGTCTTTTCTCAGAATCCCAGATTTTCCCATCTATTTTGTTAACATGGGACATAATACTTACCAGCAAAGTGGACGAGTGAATACTGGGGTCTGAGAGACCTTTGGAGAGGTTCTTGGAAAAACATGATAGTGGTAAGAGGAAAAGGAAATGCATTGGTTCCAAGGGAACTAATCCTAAATCAGACATGTCTGACCACTCAGATGGACTCTGAAAACAAATACAGAAATATTTATTACCCAAGTTGTTGGGCAGATTTAGGACAAGCAGACTTGTTTGGGTCTGCTTTTATAAATAAACTTAAGTACAATATGCTTCTTTAAAATTTCTGTTTTTATTTGTAAAAAATCTTGAGATTGCCTGATGGGGAGAAAAACAATAAAATACATAACATTCCTTGAAAATTAACCTTCCCATTGACAAAAGGCTCACACATTCTCATCAAAACATTTTTGAGTAAAAGACAATAGTATTTACTTTAAAAGTATGACAAGCAAATCCAGGCTAGAGCTGGATTTAGGTTGAAGAAAGCTCCCAGTTCTGGTTCTCAGACCGAAACAGGGATGGAAATTTCTGTCACCATTGCTGACACCCTGGAGCACCTGAAAGTCAGTAGCCACCCCACACCTTTAACCCAGACATACTAGGCTGTCCTGTCCTCTGCTAGGATCATGGCCTTCACTTGGATTCACATCAGAAGTAAAAAAGAAAACAAAGCTATGTTCCATTAACAGTGATAGTGACTTATATGTTGCACAGGACTTTACAAAGAACTTCCAAATGTATTACACTTAATCACCCTGACAACCCTAGGAGGTAGATGTGCCAAATATTATAAACACTTTTTAACAGAGAAAAATGGATCTAAGAAGGTGAAGTTTTGCGCAGCCTCATGTGGTCGCCAAAAGTCTAGACCTAAGACATCTAAACCTCAGAAGAGTGGGTATCTGACTAACCAACTGTGGTTAGATGACAGCTTCCATCTTGCTCTGTACTCAAGACAGATACCAAAAATGCATTAGATTCAGAGCCTTAAAGTCAGCATTTATCTTTAAAACCTTGGTTTCCAGGGGCTTCCCTGGTGGCGCAGTGGTTGAGGATCCGCCTGCCGATGCAGGGGACGCGGGTTTGTGCCCCGGTCCGGGAGGATCCCACATGCCGCGGAGCGGCTGGGCCCATGAGCCATGGCCGCTGAGCCTGTGCGTCTGGAGCCTGTGCTCTGCAGACGGGAGAGGCCACAACAGTGAGAGGCCCGCGTACTGCAAAAAAAAAAATTAAAAAAAAAACCCAAAAACCTTGGTTTCCATAATGAAAAGCCAGTTGAAATAAAGCAGTAGAGAGGGAGGTGGCACGTGGTGTCTCTGTGTCTCAGTTTTCTCATCTGTAAAATGGAGCTAACTGTAGCACCAACTTCACAGACCTGTTTTGAGGTTTACACACCCTTTAGAGTGCTAGAACTGCACTTGGAAAGCAGTCAGTATTCAATAGACATTACCTACTGTTATAAAAGAGGTAGTCATGACAACCACAATAG
This sequence comes from Aethalodelphis obliquidens, assembly GCF_003676395.1. Classification (NCBI taxonomy): domain Eukaryota; kingdom Metazoa; phylum Chordata; class Mammalia; order Artiodactyla; family Delphinidae; genus Aethalodelphis; species Aethalodelphis obliquidens. The sequence continues at coordinate 9,709,333 of NW_020837945.1, read as the reverse complement.
AAAACATTTATTTTTCATCTCTTCTCTCTTAGGATACCTGACCTGAGATGAATTCAAAATTTTAAAGGTGTATTGATTGTCAATAAGTCACTATCATGTAGATCACAGGAGTGTTTTCCTTATATCATAACTAGACTAAATAGAGTTCCTGCTAAATGGACAGACACATGTTTGGAATCAAACCAATGAGGCAGCCTTAAAAAATCAATCTCCACTGCTTTCTGGAGATACTCTGACTTTCTGATTCCTGTCCCATGTCTCCATCCACTGCTCATTTAGACATGATCTTTTTCTACTTCCTTTTATATTCAGGAATGAGGCTAAAGGCAGCTGCTTCCCTCTTCTTTTCTGAGAAATGCCACAATACAAAAACTTGGTTTAACCCATCATTTCCCAAACCTATGTAAACATAAAATCTTTCTTTAAAAAGTATTAATATCCTGCAAGCACATTCCCAGAAACACTCTCTTAGAGAATGTCAGTGAAAGTCAGGACCCTCAAGGAAGCCATCCAAAACTGACTCTATTAGAAGAGGTTTTGTCACTTATAAGTGATCCTGTGATTTGAATCCAGAGAATAATCTTTTAGTTGGCTGGGTTAGCTCCCAAGAACATGGGAAAACTCTACTCCCAAGCTTCACCCAAGGTATACTCAATCCTTCCAGATATTTATAGTTTTGACAATAGAGTAGACCAAGATATTATGGAAATTCTAATGCTATAAAGCAATAGAAACTCTAAGTTAATAATAATGGTGAATTAAATATATAACTGTATATGAGAGAAAGAAAGGAAGAACAAAAGAATGAAAAATCAGTTTCCAAAAATGAAGAGGGAACTGAAAGCCATGTCTGTGAGTGCTGGAACTGAAACTGTATCTGGCCTGGCAACAGAATGAGAGGAAAGGAGGAGGGAGATACTAATGACTTGGGGATTGTGCCTCTCAGAGCTTAGGAACTAGGTTTTTGGCCCACCCAAGGTGGGATGTTGACACTGAGACATTTTGCATAAAGTCAGAATCCTCAAATGACTCCACTCCAATTCTCCCATACCTGGTTAGTCAAGATTGTAAGGAAGATTATCTATATTCAAAGATCTTTGTGGGGAAAAAAAGATCCCCATGAAAAATTGAAACCCTACAGCATGATATATAGGTTGAGAGACTGCGTTCCACCACCTCTGTGCTTTACAAATCTGCTGAATGAGAATTTAACATAAAGTTTTCCCCAGCCTGGTGAGATGCTGAGGTACCCAACATAAACAGTGGAAAATTAACCTTCCTTAACCTAGGCCACAAAGGACATTATTCTCACTGAAAATGAGTGCACAGTAAGGAATTTTAAAACACACCAATGAATTTTCCATTCTAAACAACATAGAAGACTCAACAGAAATAATGGACACTTAAAGACATCAGAGGGCTTCCCTGGTGGCGCAGTGGTTGAGAGTCCGCCTGCCGATGCAGGGGACACAGGTTCGTGCCCTGGTCCGGGAAGATCCCACATGCCACAGAGCGGCTGGGCCCGTGAGCCATGGCCGCTGAGCCTGCGCGTCCGGAGTCTGTGCTCCGCCACGGGAGAGGCCACAAGAGTGAGAGGCCCACGTACCGCAAAAAAAAAAAAAAGGCATCAGAAATAAAAATCTGAAAAGAAGTGTAAATTCAAGACTCTAAAATAAAAATATGAAAGAATAAAACTCAATAAGTAAAAGACTTCATAGGCCCAAAAAAGTAAATTTTAATAATAATCAAATAGATCTTCTAAAAATGATTAAATAAGACAAAAATTAAAGCTCAGTGAATGGGTTAATCAACAAATTAGACAAAGCTGAAGAAAGAATTAATGAGCTGAAAGTCAATGTGGAGGAAATTATACAGAATGAATCACAGAAAGATAAAGACATGGAAAATTGGTAAGTTAAGAGATGTGATAGATAGAATGAGAACAGCTAGAATGAATCTAATAGGAATTCAAGAAGGAGAGAATGGAATGAGGAAGAAGTAATATTTAAAGAGAAATGGCAAATAACTTTTCAGAATTGATGACAGATGAGTTGTTAGATTAAATGACTCCAAGTCAAATGAAAAGGATATCTACATCTAGACTAAACAGAGTGAAACTGGAGAACATCAAGTACAAAGAGAATATGTTTAAACAAAAAACAAACAAGTAAAATACCTACAAACTAACAGCAGTTAGATTATGAAGAACTCTGATCAGCAACAATATAGGCAAGAGAGGATGGAACATTGCACACTGTAAACTAACATAAAATTGTACATCAACTATGCATCAATTTAAAAAAAGAGAATGGAATAATGTCTTCAAATGGCAGAGCTATTTTCGGACAAGAATATTGAGAGTTTATACGCCTAAATCATCACTAAAAGAACTATTAAAACATGCTCTTCAGGAAGAAGGAAATTGAATCCAGAAGGATGTGGTGAGATAAAAAAAAATAGTGAACAAAGACATGTGCAAGCACACAGATATCTTTAATAAACATGGGCTCAAATACAACAACAGTGACTAGTTCTTATTTATATAAAAGCAAGAAAAGAAAATTATATCACAGCAGCATAGACTATTGGGGGTTATTGCAGTTAAAATCTTCTAAAGAAGTCCTTATATTTGGGGAGATAAGGGTAGAGATGCAGATAAAACTTAGACTTTGTTAAGTTTACTTGTTAAAATTATAAGTGTGACCACTAAAAATAAAAATAAAACACATACTTTCCAAAGCAGGAAATGGGGCAAATGGCGGCAGGGGGTGGGGGTGGGGGTCAGGAGATTTTTTTTAAGTCAATCAAAAAGAAGTAGGGAAAATAAATGTTTTTTTAAAAGAAAGAAAAAGTACAGTAAATACCACAAGTTTCAAAAGCTGTCCATAAAAAAAAAAATTAGACCCTACCTTACACAATGTAGAGAAATATGTCTCCTATAAACTAAAGTCTTAAGTATAAGACTTAATGGGGTAGAATAATGAAGTCCTAGAAAAGCAACAAAAAAGTACAAACCAAAAGGGAAAAGAGTGATAAAACTGACTCTATTATAATTAAAACTGTATTAAAAGAAACTATGAAAAACTTGAAAACAGCAAGCAAAGAATTGGTGGAATTATTATTACTCTCTGTGGATGAAGGAGTTTTCCAAAGACGGCTGCTGTGATAGATCCCATCTCAAACATTCTATTTACAGTGATGCTGACTCTTTTCCCATAGAGTGGCAGAGCTTGCGACCCCTCCCTTTGACGCTGGGTGAAGCTTAGTGTCTGCCCTGACCAATAGAGTAGGCTGAAAGTGAAGCTATGTCAGCTCTGAGACAAGGTCATAAAAAACACCATGCCCTTCTGCTTTGACCTCTTGTGAGGCTTGTTCTTGGAACCCTACCACTGTGCTTCAAGTGAGTCCAGACCACATGGGAGCCTGTGGGTGGATGTCCCACTGACCTCCCCAGCTGAGATCCCAATCAACAACCAGCAGTAGACCCCCTACATGAGTGAATGAATGAGCATTCAGTGGATTGCACCCCAAGCACTGTCTAACAGCAACTGCATGACAGGTCCCAGGTGAGCATTACCTGATTGAGCCCAGTCAACACTCAGAACCATGAGACATGATAATAAAGTTACTGGTGCTGTTTTAAGCTACCAAGTTGGGGTGATTGATTATGTGGCAATACCTAACTGACACACTACCCAAAATCAAACAGAAAAAGACAACCCACTAGGAAAATTGGCAAAGATTATGAATAAGCAATGTGTGGAAGAAGAAACCTCAGTAGACAATAAACATACAAAAAGATGCTCATCTTCATTTATATATACCAGAAATCAGGCATATACAAATTAAAACAACAATGAAAGAACACTTTACACCCATCTTTTTGTCAAAAGTTTAAGACCTTTTAATACTAGATGTTGATAGAAATAACCTATAATAATGGTTAAGAGGGCAGGCTTAGGGACCAGACTACTAGGCATCTAATTCCAACTCGATTCATAAATTGTGTGGCCTTGGGCAAACAATCTAAACTTTGTGTGCCTCAATCGCCTCACCTGCAAAATGGGTTTTTGCCTAGGACTGTTGTGAGAATTGAGTGAGTTAACACATTTAACATGCTTAGAATAGTGTCTGCCAGAGGAAGCAGTGAATACGTGCTCATGAGGACAGTAACGTTGACAACAATGGTGGAAACCAGACATATTGGGCAGTTCTAGTTAAATTGCTATAACCAAGGTTTAGAGAACCATTTGTGAATTCTATTAACTTGCAGATGTCTATACTATTCAATTGATTTGCTCCACTTGTAGGTCCATAACATGGAAAAGTGCCAGCACATAAGCACTAGAAGACTAAAAAAAGTATCTTCATTGCAGTATCATTTTCTAATTGCAAAAACCAGGCTCCACCTGGGAGTTCTAAGAGTGATTCAGAAAAGTATAGCAAAAATACACACTAGTCCAGCATCTAAGCCAGAGAACCTCCCGCTTGAGGATACCATTCTATTCCTAGAGCAAAAGACTCCTCACCCAGGGGAGAATATGTGGTGAGAGCAGAATGAAACATGTATTATCCAGCCTTCTACTAGAAAAGTCAACTATAGTCAGGAGGAAGAGCATAGTGTACAATAGTATCAGAGCCCCCAAGACCCAGTGCAGGAAGCAGAGCTGACAGGTGGAGCTAAGACAAGATTGGTGGTGGCAGGACAGTTGTTCCTGTCCTACAGTGCTTACACACCTGCCCTACCCTAGCCTTTCTGTATATGTGCGTATTTTCCCATTTGCACAGAAGGACAGATAAGCCGTCAAGGACTGTTTCTTAAAATGTCCAACTTTAAACCTGTTCTCTACTCCAAGGGACATAAGGGACAGCCCTGGCCAGGGTGATGGGTCCAGATTTAGTTCTGGTTTCATCAGTAACTGACAGTACAGTCACTTAGCTTCTCTGAGTCTCAGTTTCCTTTCAGAAAGAAAGAAAAGAAAGAAGGAAGGAAGGAAGGAAGGAAGAAAGAAAGGAAGGAAGGAAAAAGAGAGAAAAAGAAAAAGAAAGAAAGAAAAGAAAAGAAAAAGAAAGAAAGAAAGAAAAAGAAAGAAAGAAAGATAGAAAGAAAGAAAGAAAGAAGGAAAGAAAGAAAGAAGGAAAGAAAGAAAGAAAGAAAGAGAAAGGAAGGAAGGAAGGAAGGGAAAGAACAAGAGAGAAATAAAGAAAAGAAAACAGGAAAAAATCAAACAAGCTCTCAGTGAGTTTGGGACATAGCAGCAGAAGAATTGGACTTAAAATTTAAAGTCTTGACCTGAGTATCCTTGGACAGGAAGCAGAATCTTAATGAACCAGCATCTGTAAATTGGGACTAGTGATATCTCGTTTCAGGGATGTTGTGAGACTCAAATGTCACAATTTTTGTTAAAACACATTACAAATTCTAAGCTCAGTGGCAAGATTTACTATTCTACTTGTGAAAGAATCCTTGGATCTCTATGATCCAATAATTCTATATAGTGTAGCTTGGATGCCAGAAATATTAACAGAACTGGAGATAATTTAATACAGCTCTAGAGCTCCCATTATAAAATTTACATAGCCAATGTTTTGTTGTTCGCATAATAAATCCTGGTATTAGTCGCTGGTCTTTGAAGACAAGCTATTAAAGCAATAGAATTCTTAATTAATTTAGTGCAGAGTTTATCAGTTCTGTGTACACAGCTTACTCAGAGCCCACTACATCACTCGAGTGTGGGGTTGGATAAAGTCAGCTCCCATGGACTAAACCTTATCTCATGCTCTGCAGTTTCCAGAAGCAATTCTTCCTAAGCTGGAGATTTCTTATCTGCTGGCTCCTTCATAATGCATTTCCTGGAATAGGTTGTGAGTATCTGAGTCAAAAGCTTCTGCAGAATTAGCTCAGTTCAGATAGAAAAGGGTCACTCTGGTACCATGAGATTCACAAGTATCTGCATGCATATGTCAAAATTAAAATTCAAATGTGCAGAAAGTGACAGTAAACATTATAATTAAGAGAGCAATTTTTAAAACATTCTCTATGTTTAAAAAACTATAGAGCCAGTGACATTACATATGCTTTGTAAATACAGAAATTATTTAATAATTATTATGCCCATATAATTACTGTTAATTGTGTATGTTTCCTTCCAGTTTCAGTCCATATGCAAATCTACCTTATGTAATAGACTTGGAATATAAAATACACATGTCCTCATCACATATCATTTTACAAAGCAAAGTGGATACTTTATTACTTTCTTATTGCAAAGGAATTGAGGTGTGGAGGACCCTCAATCCACTGTAAACACAATTTGTTAAATTGTGTGAAAACACCTGTGTCCCATCCTTTGCTTTGCCCTTTCTCCTCTTCCTTCTTGAACCCTCTGAAACAGAAAGTTCTTTATAGAAAAAAAGCAAGCTAGGATTCTTAGGGGGAAGGGTGTTTCCCATGGCTGGTTTTGTCAGGAATAAACAAAAGGCAGAGTGTGATGCACCCGTTCTGACATCTGCTCCACATCACCACCCTCAGGCCCCCACCCACCCTCTCCTTGGCCCCCATGCTCTTCAGATGACTTCATCTCCCTCTTTACAAAAAACTACAGGGTATCAAGGGCAATTCCCTCCCTTGCTTTTCCCTCCCCCTCTACACTGATCTTAATCACCCTTCCCTCCCTTCTCCTCCTCCAGAAGACGTATCATTTTAGCAGATAACCCTTTCCTCTGGACCCTTGATTCTACCTCTCCCCTCTCCTTTGGGCCTTTGCCCAGCAATCACTCTCTCTTGCCCTGTATCTCCATTCTATGTCTGAAGCTTCTACTGGCTCCTTATCTTCAACTTGTGATTTTGTAAATGTAAAAAAGTGTGAAGTACATTATATACATATTTTAGATGTATTATTTGTGTGTGTGTATATATATATCCATACCCTCACGTTATCTTCTTCTTTTCTTATTGCTTCCACATTTTCCAACAAGGTCCAAATCCCTTCCAGTGTTGGCCCCCTTCCCTAGCATTCTATCAAGGGGATTTTCTAAAGGACCGTCCGAAACATGACTCTTGCCAAGTCCCAAGGCCCATTTTCAGTCTCCATTGGCCTGGGACCCCTCTGGGACATCTTCTCATCCACGTTGCAAAGCCATTGTCTTCCTACCATTCATCAACTCTTGCTCAGAAAATTTCTTCTTCTTTGGTCTCCTAAGCTCAGAACACTCTAGCCTGTCCTCCTATCTCTCTGACCATTACTCTCAACTTTCTCTGGCTCATTTATCTTCTTGATTCCATTTTCAAAGTGTTCAAGGGCCCTATCTGACGTCCTCTCTTTTCTTTTTCCCTCATAAGTAACACACAAGTTCTTGACTTCAGCTACTGTCTCCCTATAGATAGTGCTCACATTTACTTCCAGAGTCTTGAACTCTCTCTCAAGGTCAAGGGAAGATCTCCAGCATTCACTAGCACTTCAGGCTCTATCAGTTTCAAACTTGATTCTATCCTCTCCATTACCAGCTTCTGTTCCAAATGTCCATCCTACTTTCGATAATGGCATCCTGGCCTACATTTAACCCAAGACCAAAACCTGGAGAAACCTTTCATTCCTCCCCTTTCAGCCCTTCTATCCAATCACGTGTCAAATCTTGATTCTACCTAAACATCTTATTGACACTTACCTAACTGTTCCCACCTCTAGTTTCTTCTGCTCTAATTATGTTTCAAATGACTCTCAAACTAATGTTTGGCATATGAATCATATCTCTTTACTAAAAATGTCCAACGACACTCCCATTGTTTATAAGATCAAATCCAACCTCCTTAATCCAGGAAAGACCTCCATAATTTGACTTCCAGCTACATCTTTCCGTCTAATTCCGATCCTTCCCTTCACGACCGTCAAGCTCTTTCTCATGGGCCACCTTGTGTTCCCCCATCGCCATGACTTTAAAATAGTCCTTCTACTGGAATTCTGACTCTATCTCCACATGGATAATCGTTTGTGTCTTTAAACTTCAGCTCAAATAATTCCTTTCCCTTCAAAGCATCTCCTATTCCTCTAGCTGGTTGTAACCTCTCTTTCCGTTGCATTCCGTATTATTTTCCTGTTGTCATTATTACATATCTTGACCCAACTCTATTTTATATTATATTCACAGATGTATGTCTTTTCTTCCCCCACTGGATTAGAGATCATTTTTGATTCACTTTTATGGGTGCCCTCACAGCACAATGCCTTGCAGTTTGTAGGTGCTCAGTAAATGTCGATGCGCCATATGTCAGTCTATGCAACAGCTGAGAGTCAGGCTTTGGACTCAAAGCCAAGGTCATGGGATTCTGGTCAAATTAACTCAAGCCCTCTGAGCTTCATCTTACACAACAGAAAGAAAAAAATGACAGCTGTACTACCTTAGAGGATGGAATGAGAACCAAGTGGAGAAAAATGTAAAAATGTACTTAAAACCCTTAACAGAGTGCTTGGCACATTTTACGTTGTACTATTAATGTTTATCATAAACATTTAGAAATAGGTACTCTACTTGTTTATGTGAGTGAAATGGTACCATTTTCTCTGGGCAACTAAGATATAGGTATTAACAGCTTGAAAGAATGTGCATAACATTTGACCCTGCAGTTCCATTTCCAGGAATTTACCTTAAAGAAATCATTGACATGTAATGCGAAGATTATCATGAGATAGAAATGTGTATAATGCCTAAGGAAGGAAAATAGTTTAATTTCCAACAGGACACGGGTGGAGTAAACGATGACACATCCATAAAAAGAGACATGAGGCTGCTGTTATGCTTACTTCAAGAGAAAATGTTCACAATGTATTGCAAAATACAAAGCACGGGGCAAAAGCATTTGTATAATAGATTCCTCTTCTTTTTTAAGAACGTACACAGGTAATTAGAATTTGAGCATGTTTGAATCTATGTGAACATAGAAGCAAGAAAACAAAAGTGTTCACAGGGGCGTTACATGGCCTGAAATAATTTTTACTTTCTTCCCTGTGGTTTTTTTTTAATTTTCTGTTTCATACTTTGAACATATATATATTTGGCATCCCGAAACAAATGTTATTAACTACTCATATCTCTATCCTTTTCCCTTGGCTTTTCGAACACTGCCTAAAAATAAATGTAAAACACCCTTCTGAACAACTCATCTTTCTCACAAAAAAAAATCACCTTCTTAATTCTTCAAGGTCAACTGTTCTTCATTTGGACTGAGGGCAAAACAAATTTAGGATGACTAACACAAACCAAGGGATGTCCAGGCAAAAATCATGTAAAGAATCACTTGAGTGCACTTTTAAACCTTCAGTTTAGAAAGTTGGGATGTTTTGTGTCCAAGCCAGGATTCTGGAATTTGTTGAAAGAAAGGGTTACTGGTTGTCCTGGGTGGTGCTGTCAAAAACACAGCAATGCTTCTGATGGAAATCATCCCAAGCATCATGATGGTGGGAGAAGTGGACTTAACCACACTGGAAGCATTCGAAGCCAGAGGAATGTCCAGAAGTGGAGAATTCTTTGAGCCTTCATTGATTTCACGAAGGCAGGGTAAGAGGGGAATGGGGAGGGAGGTCAGCAAGGTCATGCTTTTATAAAACATTTTTTAATACCAGTTATCAAATCAAACTGATTATTAGAACTTGAATCTAAAAATACAAAGACCTGAAAGTAAGTTGTTACCAGAATCGCTTGCAATATATGTAAAAATTACACTGATTTTGAAGTTTGAGATATTTTAAAATCCTGAAATGAGAGGCAATTTGTATCTAAGCATCGTGATCATCTTTGATGTGAAAATAAACTAACTGGCAAGTGGCCTGGAAGATGGTCACATTTTGTGATCACTCCCTGACACTGAACAATAGACAGTATGCAGCTGTAAAAATGCAAGCAAAGCCATTAGACTGAATTCAGTCCAAGGACCTGCACAGTAATGGATAATCACTGCATCCTGTAACCTGTTTCTAGTGATAGTTAATGCATGAAAACTATGAGGGGGAGAAACCCAAACCATACCACTTGCAATAACGTAATTCTGATGTGAGAACTGATACACTTTCCTGACCTCAGTGATGAGCGTGTGTCATTTGTCAAGCATTAGAGTTAATAACCCTTATTTATTTACTGATCCAGGCTTCCTGGCCGTGATAGACCCTTCTCAACACACAGCCAAATGCAGCAGATGACCAGCCATTGGAAAAACAACTCAAAACCCCAGTTAGAAACGCCTCTTACTGGATCCTACCACCGATGGCTGATGCCCTGCTGTTGCCATGGTGATAAATGGCAGGGTATCCCTTCCTTTTCAAACGCACCCTGCTGCTTGGATTCCTCTGTGAAGGTCAGGAAAAAGGAAATGGTTGGGGTCACAGTGGACAGGTGGCCACCTGTGGCTCTCATTGGATAGCTGGGGAAGCAGATGCCCCACTATCCAAGAGCCTCAAAGACAAAAAGAAGTGAGGCGGCAAGCAAGGAGCACCAACATCATATTTCATGCAAGTGTTTCTTGTTCCTCTTGAGCATTAGAAAATGAGAAGTGGGCATGTGGATTGAACCCCTGATAGACTGACTTTTAAGTGCTTTTTCCCCTGAGGATGTGAGATGGAGAGGAAGAGGGAAGCATGCTTGTGTTGGGGCAGGGGCTGGGTGGTAAGTCTCCAGGAACCACTTAAAAAAATGATTGCTTGTCCCTGGGTATCTTAGTGACTTAGGGAAACAAGAAGAAAAGCTAAAGGGTGAATTGAACCCTCAACCCCAAACCAGACCTGGGTGGGGGGCTTTCCCAGACATGGGAGGGAGGCCTCAGGGACAATTAATTAATCAAGCCAGGATTCTCAAATCGCTTTTCCATCTCCACTTTATCCTGTTGTGTATTTTTTTCTTTCTTAACAATAAAATACACATTTTAATTACACTAAAATTAATAGAGAACATTTCTACAGCTAAAAGCTTAAATTATTTTTTAGTTTTAATTATTTTACCTCCAAACACAACAAAATAACTTCTTAAGTTTCAAATGACTTTTAAAAGAGGTGCTTATGGCCGAACTTGAGATTGGCCTTTCATCTGGGGAAATGTCAATAATCTTTGTTTTTAATGAACTTCACAGCTCCCACTCACACGCTCGAATGCATGTTTCTAGAATGAATCCATCAGTGAATGATCATGCAGGACAATGATTATCAAGAAGCGAAGGTGGTAAACTGACCTTTTTTCTAGGCATGAAAATGCTGGACATTGCATGCTAGTCCCTCCTAAAGCAAAATTTCCCAAGGAATTTTCATGCAGCTTTTCTGGCTTCCTTGACATAACAAAAGCAGTTGTCCTGGTTCTTTCAATTCTTTCTATGAGAAAGGAGAAGAGGATAAGAAGAAAAACAAATGGAAGATATGCACGGAAGTGAAAGTACGTCAATTGTGTTTAGCTGATTGGGGAAGGATGTTTTTAGCGTCTTAATAAATTATGTTGCATTGTTGATTAAGACAGGATATTTATGCCTTGCATCTGCTGCATTTTCGATATCCTTGGTGTCCTAAGAGGACGTCGCATCCTGGGAAGGTGAAGAGGCTGATTGTAGCGGCAGACATCACACCCCATTAGAGGCAACACTGGGTAGCAGTGGCCTTTGCAGCAGCTGGAGTCATTATAGGATGAAATGGTTCCTAATTGTGCTATTGATTTTTCCCCTCTTTAATGGATTATTCTCCCAACACACTCCAAGTTGAGCCACTACCGCATACCACAGACCTGTTGCCAGGGATGTATGTCAAGCCGTGTATTAGAAGCACAAGGATGCTGTGGGTTACTTAGCAGGTAGAGTAACCCAGGAGGAGGGATCCCAACAGCCTGGGAGTGAGCATGTGCTGACTTCAAATGCAGGCACTGGGTGGGTGCTCTACATGTCATTTCATTTCATTTAGCTCTGGCCATACCCTTGTTTTGACTATTATAATCAACAACTGAAGCTCAGAAAGGTGAAGAAACACGTCCAGGCTCACACAACCAATAAGACATAGAACAAAGATTTCATCCCAAGAGAGCCCAAATCCCTTTTTATCAGAACAGGGAACCAGAAAGCAGGTGTGCCAACCGAGGGGCTGACTGGACTCTGCCAGCCCAAGAGCCTTGTGCTTGCTTTAATGGTCTTTAGTCCCTGTCTTGAAATGCTTAATAATTTTTGAATAAGCAGCCCCACATTTTTATTTTTCACATGGTCCCAGTTATGGACTGGATGTATGTGTTCCCTTAAGATTCATATATGAAAGCCCTAACCCCCAGTATGGATGTATTTGGAGTAAAGAAGTGATTAAGGTTAAGTGAGGTCATAAGATTGGGGCCCTGCTCCGATAGGATTAGTGTCCTTATAAAAAGAAACGCTAGAGAGCTCTCTTTCTCTCTGTCTTTCTCTTTGTCTCTGTCTCTCTCTAGCTCTCTTTCTCTGTCTCTCTGCCATGTGAGGACATAGCAAGAAGCCCCTGTCTGCAAACCAGGAAGAGAGCCCTCACCGGTAACCGAATCAGCCAACTCCTTGAGCTTTGACTTCTAGCCTCCAGAACTGTTTGAAATAAATTTCTGTTGTTTAAGCCACCCAGTCTATGGTACTTGATTATGGCATCCCAAGCTGATTAGTAGAGCCCTTAAAAATTGTATAGTTGAGGGGCTTCCCTGGTGGCGCAGTGGTTGAGAGTCCGCCTGCCGATGCAGGGGATACGGGTTCGTGCCCCGGTCTGGGAAGATCCCACATGTCACAGAGCAGCCGGGCCCGTGAGCCATGGCCGCTGAGCCTGCGCGTCTGTAACCTGTGCTCCGCAACAGAAGAGGCCACAACAGTGAAAGGCCCCCGGACCGCAAAAAAAAAAAAAAAAAAAAAAATTGTGTAGTTGATCCTACTAGGATGTGAGGTCGAAGCAGAGCCCTTCTCTAAGCCAGACTGGGAAGGGGATGTCACCAGATGAGACTGTCCTTTGGCATTCCCAGGAAGCCCAGGTGACAGGAGGAAGGAACTCAGATAGAGGCAGGTGTTTAGACCCCTGGCAGCCGTATCTTAAGACATATGAAATCTCTGCTGAATGGAGCTGTGGAAGTGAGTGTGGATTTTTATCCCAGTGTGCTGTAACTACTCCTGCCTCTCTCTGGAGTGACCCGAATTGGTCCCTGGCTGGGAGCAGGCTGCCTTCACACCTGTGTGTCCCAATCAAGATGCCCTGGACCACAGAGCAGAGGTCAGTGTCAGCGTTCAAGGTTGACCTCTCTGACCCGGGGGTCAACTTTTTTCCTTTGTTCTCCTTCTCATATTTGGAGATAAGTTCCCAGCAAGAATATGAAATTCCATGGGTCGGATCCCATCTTTCTCTCCCAACCTCTTGCCCCCGTGGCTCCTGAAAGAAGAATTAATTTAGCACTTGAGGTCATTCCAGGATGGGAGCACCTAGTAGGAGATGTGGCTGCTGTGGATGGAATCAGACTGGGTGAGGTTCAGATCCAGCCTCCACCACTGACGAGTTGTGACTCTGTAGTCTATTTGCTTAACCTCCCTTTACTTCAATCTCCCGATCTGCGAATGGAATTGACAATCATATCTATTTTCTAAGACGGGCGTGATGAATAAATGAACTGATTCATTTAAAGTGCTTAAACTGTGCCTGTAAAATCGTGGAGGCTCAACAGACATCACTATTGTTATTATTGTCCGATCTGCTATCTGGGAGGAAAGGATGGAGATGGAAGGACTCTGAAAACCGGGAGGCAATAGCTGAGCAATTTTGTAGCTTTTTTATATAAAGCCTCCAGTATTTTCTACCTCCATCTTAGTTTGGTTCTCCCAAAAGCAGAGCCTGAGATGAGTATGTGGGTGCAGGTAGTTTATTTGGAGGTGATCTTAGGAAGAAGGAGTGAGGGTGTGGGAGAACGAGACAGGAAAGGAGGAAGTGTCAGTGCAGGAACATTGTGGATGTGGATGCGGGCTGCTGGAACTCCATCCTACTGGAAACACTCTGAAGAACCTTTCAGAATGTTCAGGACTAATCCCTCTAAAAAACAGGAGACTGGGACATTTATCACCTGATTCCCAACCTCCAGTAGTTTAAGTGATGCTCAGAAGTTATAATTTCCCCACAGTTCTGGGTTGCTCTGTGAGGTATCATGGACCTCCTGGTTTAAGAGAAAGCCCTGAAGGAGCCCAGAGATATTGAAGGTTGCCCTTTAGGAGAGAGCTGTCCATCTCAGCTGTTGCTAAAATCAGAGGTGGACCGATGGTCTGCGCACGCCGCAGGACACTAGAAGCACTTGTTACGTCTGATCTAGTGATACACCAGATTAATCCTGTCAGTGCAGCAGTTTTCAATGTGAGTACTTTCCTCAAAATGCTTCAGTCTCTCTGTACTGTCTCCTACTAAAGCCCAAATTCCTCAGCCAAAATATCATTCCAGATGAATTTTTACCCAAATGACCTAAGCTCTCTTGTTCATACACATGAACTCTGTACTCTAAACAGAACTGTCTCACGCCCCCGAGAACACTTTCTTCATGCCTTCATCCAATTCATCTTACCTGAAAGAAACTCCTGCATCTTATCTGTCCTTCCTGGACTGGCTCAAATCCCACCTAGGCACCAAGTCGTCACCCAACACTGCCAATACAAATCTCTCCCCTTCCTGGGAACTTAACCACATTTCGTCACATGTATTATCTGTTTACCGCAAAATTCATATCCTCTCTCAAGAGAATGAATTTTGTTACTTACTACTTTTTTATCCCCTACAATGTCTATGATCGTGCATAGGTATACATTACTTGACATTACATTAAATATTGCTGAAATGAGTTTTTGAAAAACCAGAAAGATGCATTTCCCAGTATTTGTGTTTTTCTGGTTAATTTCTGGCTCAATTTTAGAGGGTGAGGGTGTCAGGTGTCCAAAGAGGGTTATTATAAAGATATGAAAGTGATCTCATAGAGAGAGAGGAACCAAAAATACAGCTGGTCCATACAGCTGGGAAACTCTAAGAAAGAAAGTCTCTCCACTTCTCAGCAGCCCCATGGCCTTCCTTCTTTCTCTAAGTGGTGATATCCATCACCCGCTGGCTAGGGTCTCTGTGTTTCCGTTCAGATTTTTGAGCGAGAAGCTGATTGGTCACCGGCCAGGAAGCTACTTGGTTGGCATTGTGTCAGGTGTCCAGTTCTGCTCCAATCACCTATGACAAACATAGTAAGATAATAGAGCCAAGCATGGCCACGTGAACCTATCCCTTCAGCAGGGAATATGGGTAGAAGTCCTTAGAAAACAGGTCTGTGCATAGAGCAGACAGTTAGAAACATGCCACAAGGTACAAATAAAGATGAATTTGTCAGCACATTGGATAATGTATGTGAACTGAATAGCGCTCACAAAATACATACAAAAGTTACAATAAGGATTTGCCAGACTCTGGTCCAGAGAAAGCAGAATGCACAGGAACATTTGTAACCATGATACGATCCATCTTGTCTGTCCTTGTATAATTGTGGGATGCCCTTCATACATCACCTGCCATCTAAGAGCAACTCTTCTATCAAAGACCAGAACCAACTGGAAACTGCTTTGTTCCTCAAGGCAGAAATATTGGATCCCACAGCAATATGTCTTCATTCATTCATTTGTTCACTCACTTAATTTCATATTTCTTGAATTCCTTATTTGTGTCAAGCCTTGGTCTAGGTTCTGAGGATACAGTGGTGTATTCTGAGGATACAAAACCCCTGCTCACACAGCTTCCATTCTGTCTGGGGAAGTCCATCAAGAAACACTAATCACATAGACATGTGGCCAGCTAGGGAGAAGGTTATTAAGACAAATAAAACAGGGTAAGAAGCCAGAGGTAGGAAGTGGTTATTTAGATAGGGTTGTCAGGAAAGGTTTTTCTGAAGAAATGATATTTGAGCAGAGATTTACGGTGCAAGAGGGTGAGCCAGATGAAGATTCAGTGGAATACATTCCAGGCAGAGAAAACAGCAAGAGGAAAAGCCCTAAGTTGTCATGCTTTGCATCTTAAATGTATAGAAAGTCAGTGATGAAGAGAAGGAATGGCTGGAAATTAGATCATAGAGATATCCAGGGCCCACTTTATCCCCTTACCAGCCCCACGCCATCTTCCACTTCAGTATCTGGCTCATAATTAGGACCAGCTTCATGGGCATGACCTGTGAAGTCATACAGGGTCCCTCATTCAGGATGGTCCCCCACTTGGTTTAATGCTATGTGGTCACCATCTTAAAACACTTTTAATTTTTGAACAAGAGGCCCAACATTTTCATCTTGCACTGGGTCCTGCAAATTATGTAGCCAGTTGCTCTGGTCTGAATGTTGGTGTTTCCTCAGAATTAATCTGCTGAAATCCAAATTCCCAGTGTGATGGTATGAGGAGGTGGGGCCTTTGGGGTGATTAGGTCATGAGGGTGGAACCTTCATGAATGGGGTTAGTGCTTTTATAAAAGAGACTCCCCGCAGAGCCCCCTCACCCCTCCTGACATGTGAAGATACAAGGAGAAGTCTGCCACCTGGAAGAGGTCAAGTCACTTGACCAGACTGGTACCCTGATCTCAGACTTCCAGCCCCCAGAACTGTAAGAAATACATTTCTGTTCTTTATAAGTCCAGCCTCTGGTGTTTTGTTATAGAAACCCTAATGGACTGAAACACCATCACTGATTGTAATTATTTGTAAAGATGTCAGGCTCTTGTTAAAAAAATTTTGAACTCCTGAAAGCAGAGACTGTGTCTCATTTATGTTTACAAACTTTCATTTATAAACACTCATTTTAATTACACAGAAAGTTGAGTACTGTTCTCAGCCCAGAAACAATGCACTGAAAGAAAAAAATTTTATCAAATCTTTAGAACAAACAATATTTTCAAGAGAGAGTGCACCTTCTACTCCACGTGAGCGCAAGAGTGTTTGAAAGATGAACATGGAGCCTCCGTTAGTACTTTTATAAAAGCTTAGAAATTCAGAACAGAGATCAGCCTTTAAGATAATGAAGAATAAATAACAGGCCTAATCATGAATACAAGTAGAATATTTTGGAAGTCACTTTTTTAATTCAAATGTATTTTTTTCCCAAACTTTATTATCCCTACTTCCTACTGTTATGGTCCCCACTATAGAAAATGCTGAATCTTCTCCTTTAGAATTAATTTCACAATAAATTCAAGTACAGATGATCTGCACTCGAGTTAGATGGACAGGATGAAAACAGAGGGCAGAAGCATTTACACCTGCAGCCTCTAGTCAGCCCATACTTTCCATTTATCCCCATCATACTTTTACCCCTGGGCTTCCAGTGTTTCCAGAAATGGTCCCCAAACTATTCCACAGCTGCCCCCAAAATACACTGAATTCATTAGTCTCAAAATGTAGATCAATACGTGCTCCACTCAAGCTTTCTATTTTTAAAAATATATACAGAAAAAGTCCCTCTCTCTCTCTCCCTCTCCCTGTCTCTGTCTCTCTTTCTCTCTGTCTGTCTGTCTGTCTTTGTATCTCGCTCTTCCTCTCTGTGGTTATTTGACTTGGTCACATTAAGCTAAACAGATAGGCTGCTGGTCCTCACCAGGATTACTGACTCTCCTTAACGCCAAGTAGAAGTAGCAGTGAATAAACTCAAGATGGAACTGGGCCCTCCGTTTGGCATGACTGTACTGATTCCTAAAGAAATATTTTAATAGTCTTATTGCTACTGAGAGTTTCATGGCTTGGAGCTTTCTAGTCCTAATTTCTCTCATCAGCTTCTATTCTCTAGATTTTTTAAAGTAATAGGAGGTGTTTTAAAAGTAATAGGAAGCCTCCTCAAACCCTACTTTTCCTCCACCTCTCCATCCAAAATAAAACCGGGAAACAGTAAACCTAGAGCAAGCTATAATGTTCCTTTTTCTTGTTGTAAACGATCTTACAACGTATGTTTCCTGCTCAAATTCAATATGCAGGTCTCCAACTTTCTGTTGCGTCTGTCTTTCTGGATTAGCTTCCAGTACCTGAGTCCAAATATTAGAAACTTACTTATCTTTCCGTTTTCTCTCTTATCTCTGTTATTTCGTTTGCATAACCAGCTTCTGTCTGTGTGTATCTTTCCCTCTTTCCCTCTCTCTCCTTCTTCTTCATCCCTATCTTCTACCCAACATTCCATCAATGGCCCAGTGGTTGATTCCACCCACATACTCCCCTTTGAGTGTACTGTTTTCATTCCCGCTGTCAGGCCATGCGCCTGTCTACCCAACTAATGAACTAACCTCCCAACAGCTAAACAGCCTGTAGCCTTCTTAGTCACCCATCCTACATTTTGTTGCCAGGGTCAGGATCCTAAGAAACAGGTAATCTCAACTTTTCCATGGATTCCTTTCTTCCTGTACCTACTGTATACAAAGCAACATCCCAGCTCATTAGCAAGCATTAGAACATCCCTAAATTCCTTCTTACCTAATCTTCTATCCTTGCCTTACATACTGCAATGGATTGGATTGTGTCCCCCCAAATATCCTACTCCCCAGTACCTATAAATATGCCCTCATTTGGAAATAGGATGTTTGCAGATGTAACCAAGTTAAGAGGAAGTCAGACCTGAGGTGGGTGAACACTAAGGCCAATGACTGGTGTCTTTGGAAGAGAAGGAAAAGGGAGATTCGGCTACAGAGCCGTGGTGGAGACCAGGAAGAAGATCATGTGATGACAGACGCAGAGGTTCAAGCGATGCAGCTACATCCAAGGAAGAGATGAGGAAGAGCCCCTCTCCGAGAGCCTCCAGAGGGAACATGGCCCTGCTGACTTCTTGTAGTCAAACTTCTAGCCTGCAGACTCTGAGAGAATTTCTTCTGTTTTAAGCCAGTTAGTTGCCATCATGTGTTACAGCAGCCCCAGGACCCTGATACACATCCACACACCCCACTCCTCTGTGCCCACTCCCCACTCTGCCTGCATTTTTGAAGCCTGGCAGAGAAACTCCCAGCAAGGTGCCACCCACCTGGGCCACCCATGAGTTACTACGGTGGCCCCTTTCCCTGTGACCTCCAAGAGAGTTCATTTTCCTACACGACACTGCCATTGAAATGCATCCTAGAATCCCAGCCCTTCCCTGTCTCTGGTGGGGAATTTGCACAGTGGCAGTGGGAACTCCTAAATTACTGCTATTTGAGGACACGACCTGAAGCTCAGAATGGGAGACTCCTTGAGCATTTTTCCCTTTGGGAGCACGAGTTGGCACTGGCTAGGCTGCCTGTGGAATCGTGGGCTTCTCCTATACTGACTGCCTGAGGCCCCACTTGCCTCTCAGGAGCTGTCAAGCATATGAAAGGCCTGGTTTCATCTGGCCTCGCCCTGTCCTTGTGAAGTAAGAACAGGCAAGTGTGGGCAAGGAGCCTACTGCCCAGGAAGAAAACAGACTTCACAAGTGTGAGCTGAGGTCACAAGGAGCCTGTGTCAGGACAGTGCCAAGCAAGCTAATGACTGCCCAGAACGATAAACACAGACAGTGTCCAGGGAAGGCAGCCTTCAGACTGAGACTTGCAGCTCTGCCCATGTAACAGCTCAGGCTCCCCGTGGCCAAGTGTGTCTGCAAGTCCTCATGCTGCTCGGTCAACGACTGGGATCACAGGTGAAAAAGACATCAAGGAAAAAGAGGGGCATTTGATCTTCCAAAGCCCATTCATCCCTAGGCCCTCGGGAGCAAGGTCCATTTGTAATTGGGAACCAACTAGAAACTAGATTGTTTCCAGTTGGCATCAGGTCGAAAAATCACCCAAGCTGTAGATGTAAATCCTTATTTGCAATTTCAAAGTTTTTAAGAGCCATGTGTTATGGGATGAATTGTATCTCCCCAGCACTTGTATGTTGAAGCCCTGACCCCGCAAGCCCCAGAATATGATTGTATTTGGGGCTAGGGCCTTTAAAGAGGTGATTATGTAAAAATGAGGCTGCAACGGTGAGCCCGAATCCTATCTGACTGGTGTCCTTATCAAAAACAGAAATCTGAGCACACGGAGAGATACCAGGGATGTGTGAGCAGAGAGGAAACACTATGTGGGGACACAGTGAGAAGGCGGCCATCTGCAAGCCAAGGAGAGAGGCCTCGGGAAAAATCAAACCTGCCGACACCTCCATCTTCTGAGAAGATGATAAACTTCTGTTGTTCAAGCCACCCAGCCTGTGGTGTCTTGTATGGCAGCCCCTAGCAAACTAGTACTGATTTTGATACTGGGAAGTGGGGTGTTGCTGTCACAAACACCTAAAAACGTGAAAGTGGCTCTGGGACTGGCTAGTGGGGAAAGGGTGCAAGAGTTTCTAGGTGCATGTTAGAAAAAATATAGATGGCCTTGGAGAAACTGTTAAGGATGTTAAAGATGCTTCTGGTGAGGTCTCAGATGCAAATGAGACACATGTTACCAGATGCTGGAGGAAAGGCAATCCTGTTGCAAAGTGGCAGAGGATTGGGATGAATTATGCTCTAGTGTGGTGAGGAAGGCAGGACTTGTGAGTGATGAACTTGGATATCTAGCCAAGGAGATTTCTAAGAAACGTGTTGAAGATGTGGTCTGGTTTCCGCTTACTGCTTACAGCAAAATGCAAAAGAAGAGATAAATTGAAGAAGGACTTGTTAAGCAAAAAAACCCCACAGAACTTGAAGATTTGGAAAATTCTCAGTCTATCCATATTGCAAAATATGAGAATGCATGTTCTGGAGAGAATAGCAAGGATGTGTGACCAGGAAGTAAGTTGATTAAGCAATGACAGCTGTGCGTCATGGATGCGATAAGCCATCTCTGCAGAAATCAGGGCTAGAGATGGGACTATACCAGAGGAAATGCTCCAGACTTGGACCAGAAGGGACAGAGATGGGACAAAATGAAGGGAGGTGGTTGGACATCTGTAATTTTACAAGAACACCAGAGCTATCCAGCTGTAAAGAGGCGTTATCCTTCCACAAAAGGGAAGTATGATCCCAAAGGTGATTCAGAGATTGTCAGGGCTGTCACCACCACCACAGGGCCACAGGGTACAAGCCCCAGGGAGGGAGGTTGTCTTCTCCTCATTTTCTGAAAACCAAGCTGCAGCCACTCAGGGCCTCATGGGAGGGAACTGCTGGTACTTTGATCTCCGACTTTCAGCCTCCAAAACTGTGAGAAAATAAATGTACATTGTTGGTATTTTGTTTATTTGTGATATTTTGTCAGGCAGCCCTAGCAAACTAAGGCACCATATTAAGACAGGAAAAAGAAAGAGTTGAAAATTAATTTTAATGACATCTTCTTGACCCAATAGATCCAAAAATATTATCATTTTAACATGGAATCTATATAAAAATTATTGATGAGATATTTCACATTCTTTATTGACCCAATGTCTTCCAAACACTTACAGCACATCTCAATTTGGACACATCCCTTTTGGTTTCCAATAACCACGGTAATCACATAACTGGATAGCGCAGTCACATACTACACAACTCATCAGTAATTGTCCTTTTTGCACAGATTTTTGGCAATAAATTTAAAAAATAATTGTTGACTATAAGAGATACCAGGTTTCTTTCTAGACTTCTGCTACACCCACTGAGGGGAGAAACAGTTACTATAGATAAAGAACTTCTACTCAAATATGGAAACTAGAAAGCAATCAGGAAAGCTGTTAAAACCAATGATCCGGCCAAATTTTGCATCTTAAAGAATATGTGCAACAAGGACCACTTGAGCGCAAGATGACAGAAACAGAAGTTCTGTCTGGGTTGAAACCGCCAAAGTGAGATCCCCAAGAATCCATACTCTTTCGTGGCCCAGATTCCTGTTGTTTTCCCCAAACTGGAATATTGCTTTCCTCTCTTTCCTGGACTCCTTGAATCCATCCACTCCCAGATCAGTTCTGGTTTCCTCTGTCTTCAATCACCTGTGACACTCCCAATCTTACCCTTGCAGCCCACAGTCTGGAGATGCACTACCCTGTTTTCAACTTTAGCATAGCACTGAAGGTTTTTATCCCATGTCGTCCAGGCTCCTGCATGCTCAGTCTCCTACCTGCTGCTGCAGAGTCATGCAGAGTCTCTCACCTTCACTCTCCCCAAGCTCTAGCCTCATGGTTTCATGTTCTTACCACACACCCCAGCCCTCCCACTACTGTGGTTCTCAGCTTAAATGGTGCCTCCCCCAGGAAGCCTTCCTGGTCCCAGAGCCCTTTGCCATCATCTCACCCAGCAAAAGACCAGTTGTATTGACCACCTCCCACCTCTCAAAATGTTCTTTTTTATTAACAACTATTCTTTAGAGCAGTTTTAGGTTTACCAAAAACTTGAGCAAAAAGTACAGATAGTTCCCGTAGAGTCCCTCCCTCACCTCAACTTACCCGTATTATTCACATCTTGTATTAGTGTGGTATGTTTGTTCTAATTAAAAGATATCACATTATTATTACCTAAAGTCCACAGTTTACACTCGGGTTGACACTTTGTGTTGTACGTTTTATGGATTTTGACAAATGCATCACGCCCCCATGACACTATCGCACAGAATTAGTTTCACTGCCCCCAAAATCCCCTGTGCTCCATTTACTCACCCTTCTGTCCCTCCCCGCAAACCCCTGGTAACCACTGATCTTTTTTTGTCTTTTTTTTAAGTTTTGCCTTTTCCAGAATGTCATAGAGTTGGAATCATAACAGTATTAGCCTTTTCAGATTGGCTTCTTCCACTTGGCAATACACATTAAGGGCTCCTTCACGTCGTTTGTGGTTTACAGCTCATTTCTTTGTATTGCTGAATACTATTCCATTGTATGGATACAGCACAATTTGCTTATTCATTCAGTTACTGAAGGACGTGTTTCAAGTTTTGATAACTATGAATAGAGTTGCTATAAATATCTGTATAAACATAGGTTTTCAGCTCATTTGGGTAAACACCTTGGAATAACCGTAAGGCTACGTTTCACTTTGCAAGAAATGTCAAACTGCAAAATGTTTTTCTGATTGCTCTTATCATTTTACCTCCTTTTTTAGGAATAATGATGTTTGAGTTAATCCAACCCAAGCTCGTCTTGTTACAGTCACAAAAATAAAGCTCCAGGGAGGAAGCAGGGGCAGCTGGAGGAGAAAGAAAGAAAGAAACTGCTTAGGAGAGCTTAGCCCGCTTGGTAAGAGCGAGGGTTTCTTGTTTTCTTGGCATTACAGACCACACATTGTTGGTCTCATTGTCACAGACAAGCACTGCCAGCACTGCTGGGCAGTCACAAGCACACATGGAGCTTCTGAGTTGCAGAGACACTTTTAGAAAACTTCCACTCCTGCAGGGCCGGAGGGTTATGTGACCTGTGCGGCCCTTAGGGACACAACCTGAACACCAGCCAGAAGAGTCCTTCCGCTGTCTCTTGGTCGACACTCATGGAACAGGCCAGCCCGATTCCACGACTGTTACTGATCACCGCCCAGGGAGCCGGGCATACCCACAATGCCAAAAGCCTGAAATTCACCCAAAGCAGCCGCTGCTGAAGCTCCTTCCCTAAACAGTCTTGGGCTAAACCCAGACAGAGTACGTGTCATTTCATAAGTGAGGAGGGCCGGTCTGCACCCAGATTGGGGGCCACTTGCCTTATAATCTTAGAAACTGTGCTGGCTTCTCAGCCTCCCACCTCCACCGCCAGCAACCAAAACCCTCAGCGGGAAAAACACTGAAAGCCGTGTGAGCCACTCAGACAAAACACAATTTATAATCTTTTAATCACTACCGGGCTAGACAAACTTCTTCCAACACAAACTTCCCACGCATCCTCCATGCCTTTTATTTCCCTCCCACGAATCCACAGAGTCCCTCCACGGAGGAGATATTGCAAAACCTCTGCAGCAAATGGGATGTAGCTTCCAGCCGTTTGCACGTCTTCATGGGAACTGGTACAAAAATGCAGTTTTATGTCTCGGGAAGACTCCTTCCAAAGCACATAGGTGACGTTGCACATAGGTGCCAAGGCCAGTGGCACCGCTCTGTAGGGTGAGTCCAGACCAGAGACCTAGGTATCTGAGTCGGGATCTGCAGCTGGCTTCAGCTGAAGCAAAATGCGTATCAATTCAGGGACAAAACTCAGGGACTGGGCCTTTCAGGGTTTTTCTTTTCCTCTTACAAAGAAATTGCCCTAAGGGTTCCCCTTAAGCTTATGATAAACTGAAAAGTTCGTTTTGTTTTTAGGTCATAGATGTCAAAAGAAGACTATCCTTCATAACAGTCAAAGTTAAATTATGCTCCTCTTTTTTTTTTTTTTTTTTTTTTAACCTGGAAAAATTCCCCCGAATTGAAAACTAAGCCTCCACTCTTTTCATAAGTCACAATAGGGCTTCTTTGGTGGCAAGCCACTGTCTGCTGCTCTCAGACAGAACCTCTGCAGCAAGCTTGGCCGCCACACATAGCCACGCCAAGCACCAAGTCTTCTCCCAAATTATTATTATTATTATTGTTGTTGTTGTTGCCTAGAGCAAATACTGAAGTATAGAGGCTTCAGAAATACTCTGGATTCCGTTACAAAGAAAATCACGAATATTGCATCACTACCTTCTGCTTTTATTTTATCTCAGTCGGTAGGAGATAGAAGTGCAGTTACTGAGCCCAGCTGTTCTCCTGGCTTTGGAGGCTGGGAACACGAGGCTGAGGGACCCACGAGACCCACAGGCAATGTACCCTGCAGAGCCGTTTATCCAGCAGCGCTGCTCAAGCCTTCAGACACTGGGTCCAGCTCACCACAGACTCTTCCACATCTAGTGGGGCTGCGAAACCCCTTCTGGAGCATATATACAAGCTTTACATCTGCCTTTCTCTGTTTTTCCTAAAGCCATGTCATCTTCTAATAAAACAAACAGCCTATCCCACAAAATAAAAGATGATGATAAAACATCCGACTAGTCTATTAAGATGGATGGGTTCCACGTCCCATAAGTAAAGTCCCCTTGTACTTAATCACACTGAGCAGAGCACGTAGGCAAATTACTGTCCACCAAGAGTAAACTGTGATGATGGAGAGCTTTTAAATATGAGACACTGTGATGCTTTTCCATTTCTTGGGGATATCGTGTGTGCCTGTGCTATGACTTTTATGATAACATGTAAATGCTGGGATGCAAAACAGTAAAACTGTCATGCAGAAAAGTTTTCGTGGACACATATACACATATATCTTCAGAGTTTAATTAGTGTAGTTACAAAGTATCAAAAAGCCAATTATTCTTAGTAAATAAATATGGAACTGGAAGTTCTAGATAAAATAAGACTGAAAATAATCAGGCATTTAAATTTAGCTGGGACTTTGGGGCATATTACGGCTTTATCGTGGTGCCTGCTTTTCACGTCATATGGCACTAACGCTTGCTGCTACCCATGCACCCACATGCAATTATTTTCTACTCTGTTAGGGCCTGGTTCTTTGTATTTTGATCCCCAACTGAAGCATGTGACTTTCTTTACAGACAAAAATAAAGGCTTAGCACTTTGAGAGATGTTTTATTTTTACAACCTTGGCAAAGCCAGTGTCATTGATTAAATGTCTGAATTCCAGGAGAGAGAGAGAGAGAGACTTGGCAGATTCTGGCTTCCCGAGGAAGCTGGACTGGCCCCAAACAAAGTAGAGATTCCAAGTGATGCTTTTTATTTTAATGCATGCTAATAGATGTCCTGTGGCTTGTCACTGGGTCTCCAGGGGGGAAAAAAAGTGTGTGGGGTGCTGGGGGAAGGCTAACTCTTATGTATTGATATATGGATTGGCTAGCAGGAGGGAGAGGGCATCTCAAAGACAAAAATCCTAGCAACTACTTTATACATTATTATGTCTCGTGGTGAGCAACATTTGTCCACAACAGCACTTAAGAACTATTATCCTAGACTGCCTCAGAGTAGCCACTCAATTGCTTCACTGGCTTTGTTTAAAAATCATGGACCCAAGTTTCATTTTAGCCCTCGATGACTTTGGGAAACTTTTACTGTTTTGACATTGGTATGTGCAGCTGGATCCAAAGGGATACCAGTTCTCTATAGTTTCAACTGCAGTCCACGCTTGGTTTTGATTAATTTATTAACCCACGAAATCCCTTGGGGAGGGGGGAATATAGTGGGGAAGCACCTTTAATTTTTTGTTTTAACGTTTCAGCCTTGCTTTTCATAAAAACTACTGAGTAAAATATGTTTTTAAGTGTTTGGAAACAATGGAGAGTAAATACGTTTTAAGTGTATTTCATGTACATGCTCGTGCACACACGGGCACACAAGCGCACATACACTTGCTCGTTTTTGTTCCCTGCCACCGCCTGTGTCCAGAGGCTGAGAATTAGTCTTGCCCTCTGACCTCATCACTCATCGGTGGTGAAACCCACTTTTAAGCAAGACATACCGCTGGGGTAGTTGGGAGTTTCCCCTCGCTCTTTGAGTCCCCCCATCCTTGCCTCCGCATCTTTGGTCAAAGTGTTAGAGTGTCAGTTTCATGAGCAGCTGAAACCTTCCCCAGTACAAATTCCACCCACATAACTTTTTCAGGATGGCTTTTGCAAACGTTTAATCATGGAAGTGAAGTGGGGCAACCCTTCATTGACAAAGTCCTCTTCTCGAGCATCAGACCAGAGCTACCTTTCCATCCAGGCCTATCTACCTATCATCACAGTGCCCAAGTGCTTGACTTAAACTGCTATTTCATTCATCAAACTGCCAAAAACGCAACCAGGCAGAGAAAGAACTGTTCGCTCCAACCATCAGAGGGCCAAATTATTATATCTCTAACAATGATCACCTTACTCAGGAATCCATAATTTTCAGCTGATGGTAAATCTTAAATAATTCAGATTTCTGGGGGTGGGGCAGTCAATATTAAATTAGAGGGTAATTATATAGCATTGTATGTAAAGGCTGCAATATTATTGTTACATAAGTGCATTCTTTATTTCGAAAAATGTTAACCATGTGTGTACCAATTTAGTTCCCAATACATTTCCTTCCTCATGAAAGATGAGAACTTATAATGGCCACATGATAAAACAGATTCTTTTAAGAAGTGGGGAGATGAAGTAAGTTGAACATTTCCTGGAAATGTGCTTGATTTTGTTTTCCAAACTTTATTCATTGACCAGGTGATACAAGCTATATATCAGTGGCTTAGGCACTAATGGTATTTTTATTATTAAGTTAAAATATTGGTCAGAAGGCAAGCATTTCTTATTTATTTATTTTCTTTTTCAGTGTTTCCCCAATTCGTAAAAATAAATAAAATGACATTTTTGTCACTAATGATGTTGCAGAACTGATGCTTAAACACTTTTAGAGAACATAGTCGTATTTGGAAACAAAACGGATTCTCACAGAAAAACTTTAAACAGAGTATGACACCATCTCCTCTCCATTCAGCAGACAGATGATGTGTTGCCTTCTGGGTAAAAATCTAATTTGCACGGTTGAACTTGAATTAAATCAAGTTCCACAGTGTATAAATAGTAAGGGGTGGTCAGCTTTGACACAGGTAGAGGGGTTCAGGCAGGGACTCTGAAAGCTCTTTATTACCAGTTGAGCTGCTCTGCAGAGCAGATCTCCATCTGGAGGCCGACACTGAAGTTGAGAAGCAGAATGAAACACAGAGGTCACCGTGGCAAACCAGGGCCATGGCATTGCGTGACCACAGCCACCTGCCAGTCTGAGAGTCCACATGAATGGTGCCCCTGGAGTGGTGTAGTACACAGCCTGTGCAGTTGGCTAGTCACTTCTGAGCCAGCTGACTCATTTTATAAGTTGCATACACAGTGAGACAGATTTCAACTCAATATCAGGAAAACGTTTTTGAAAGAATAAGTTATCAAAGATGAAACTGGTTGACTCAGGAGGCGAGGAGGGCTTGTTATAAGACATGTTCAAGCACAGCCTGTTTTACCACCTGCTATGGACTTTCAGAGGAGGTTTGAAACTCGGGTGACAGTAAGGGCTTGCCTCCATGGGTGTTAAGTTTTTTTCCAACCCCGAGAGTCAGGAACCCATCGGTCAAACACAAGTCTTCAGTACCAAAGTAACGAGACCTTGAACAGTAATGGAAATCAAAACAGCTATTTGAGAGGGCTGTAACTTAAATACAGGGGGAGCAAGGTTCATGACTCCTCTCTCAGCTGCTACAAAACTAAATCCTTGTCACAGATGTAATTTTCCCGTTTCTTCCCCCTGTACTTGCATCATACCCAACTTCCTCTTCACGCTAATATTTCAGAAAGTACTGGCGACCAAGCCATATCTGCCCTCCTAGGAGTGGTTCGAGCGGTCCCAGCCAAGACCTAACAGGAAGTAGGAACGGTCTGTGAGGTGTGTGTGTGTGTGTGTGTGTGTATTTGCGTGTATGTGTGTGTATGTATATGTATATGTGTATGGGTGGGTGTCCAAAAATGGGTGTACTTTCTTAAACCTGTTTTGCAAAGTCAGGAAGTACTCCTAACAGCCCCACACATTGTCGTCTCTGTGGAGAGTCTGCAAGCCTCACAGAGGAACAAATGTGGGGCCAGGCAGTGAAGGAGGGGCATTTGTAAAGGCTGGCAGTCTGATGCTCCCCCATCTACCTTCTCCCTTTTTCCAGAAGTGAAGGTCTGGAGTACGTGATCCCAGAGTAGTATTTCATTAGATTCTGGACCCGAAGATTCTTTCATCTCAGCCAGGGAATTCAAAAGGCAGTGTAGCAATTTAGAGAGATCATAGTTTTGAGACATAATTTGTCCTGAGTTCAAATCCAGACTCTGCCACCTTGTAGCTGTAGAACTCTGTCAAGTCCAACCAGTGTTCCTTTGCATCTTCTAACACTAAACTCAAAAGACAAATGAAGTGGCATTCCTAAGCTTTCCATGTCACAAGATTTCCTATAATATTTTTTTGAGTACCAGTGAGCTATATTTTCCAGAAGAACAAAGGATGCTGGGGTCTGCAGAATGTGGCGTCCAGCAGTCCTGCCTGGGAGGCACTGGGATGCTGCCCACAATGGGGCTGCCAGGCGAATTCTTCCTCCTTCCAGGAAACATGGCTTTGGGGAAGGATGTTCTTCATCTAGAGACTGGAGATAGTACCTGCCACCGCATAGCATTGTTGTGAGAATTAGTGACTTAACCTGTGATCTGTGTCTGGCACCCTGGCAGCACACTGACACAGGTGGCTCTATTTCAGATTGTTACCCAAACCCTCCCTCTGGATGTCAGAGCAAACGTGGACAGACAGGCATGCACCCGAGAAGGGGTCTACGCCTTCTTGACAAACTTAGTTCCCTATCATTGGCCACTCCCCGACTGGCAGAAGTCTGACAGCATTCCCAGAACTTGTCCTTGAACTAGCCTCACTCAGGCTTTTCCATGTTTAAGTTGCCTCTTTGGGATGAAGCAGTCAACTCAGTTCTATTAATAATTAAAATATCTGCACTTTCTTCCCAACATCAGGCTGTGTGATTCATCTGAGACACTGTCCTCATGCAAACTTAGAAAATGAAGCAATTTCCTTGATAATTCAAGCGCGGACTGAATGGAAACCTCAAAGTACCTCTGCTCTCAATTACCTGATAATTCCAGGCATGAATCACATAAATAAAGTATAACTCACCTTGCCTGTGTACACAGACTTATGCCATCTTATGCCACCTAAGGAAAGTAGGAAGTGCAAAAGCGGGGAAAAGGCATAGCCCCAGAGAAGCAATTCATTCTCAGCACAACACTAAACTCAAAAGCCAAATAAAGCAGCATTCCAAAACTCTCCATGTCACAAGATTTCCTATTTTCCTTCATACTCTTTTGAGTTGCAATGGGCTACATCCTCCAGAAGAAGAAAGGATGCCGGGGTCCACAGAATGTGGCGTCCATCAGTCCTGCCCGAGGAGCGCTCGGCTGCTGCCTACAATGGGGCTGCCAGGTAAATTCTTCCTCATTCCTGGAAACAGGCTTTGGAGAAGGCTGTGACAATGCTGTAAGTATCAACCAGGCCATATGATCTCCTCCCTCCCAGACCACTCTTCCCCTCTCTCAGCATCCCAGCATGTGCAGGGCAGAAGAGCCAGTCAGAGGTGGAGCAAGGGTATCTGATCATCGGTAAGGCAAAGAGGAGAAAACCCACACCCCAACTGACTTTATGATTGCACATAGCAAAAACAAACAAATAAACAAACAAAATGAACCTCTTGAGAATGTTTTGACATGCATAGTAGGTTCCATTCATTTTCCGGGGCAGGAAAAACGTAGGTCCCTGTGGTTCACAGAAGTGCTAGTTCTGAATTGAACCCTGGGGAAATTTCCTGCAAGTACACACCCCACGCTGTTTCTCCATGGACTAGGTAAGCCCAGTGGGGGTCTATTTACCTCCCCCAGGAGAGGAGTGAAGAGCAGATAATAGCCATGTTTCCACTCCACAGCCAGTGTACCAGATGTGTGGCCTCAGGGACCCTGCAGGATCTACCTAAGTCTTAGTTTTCATTTTTGCAAAGTGAGACTGATGAAACCTACTTCAGGGACACAGCTGCTGTTGGTGGGCGTGGCCTCCAGAGGATGTAATGTACAAGCCAATCTTCATTTAGGGGAAATTTTTTTTCCCAAGGTCAACTTTACTCTGTAATTTTCTTTGCTGTTGTTACCCGCACCCAACCTGTCCCACCCCATTCTGCAAATAATAGGCTTCCTTTTTTTGACTCATTATAGAAAACTTGAGACACACGGGAAAAGTATGAAGAAGAAAACAAAAATCTACATTCCCACAATCCAAAGAAACACCAGTAAAATTTTCTTAGACATACTGCCAGTCTTTTTTTTTTTTACTTTTTTTAAACAGGCTCATATTATTTATATAACTGTTAAATTATTTTCTTTGCATATCATTTTGTTATGACAATTTTCTCCTGTTGTTAGAAACTGTTTTTGTTTGTAATGATATTTGTGGTTTGTGCATATGTGTGTGATTTTAAAAATAACACGTACAGTCTAAAATCTAGCCAATAACCTCTTTCTTGTTTTATGACAAGAAAAAGAGCACCTACGAGTACACAAACCAGCCCGTGGCCCCAGGGAAGGGCCAGTTTCCAGAATGGGAACAATTATAAAATTGAACTTGTGAAAACCTCTCTTGATTAAGCCATGTGGCAAGCGTATTAAAGGTTACACTAATGCCAACTAGAAGATCCAGGACCTGATTCTCTTTCGTGTCTGCACTTTGGGATGGTGCATGAATCTGGACTCATGAGTCACTGAGCCAGGGCTACAAAAAAGGGAGAATTCTGGAAGAGACACGCAGCCCACCAGGAAGCTGGAATGCCTGGGTTGCAGCTAAAATGCAGTGTGTACTCCTGCTACATTCACGACAGATGTGTTTTAGTGAAAAGTATAATCACGTGTAAGAAAAAAGAAAAGAAAGAACATGATCTGAAAGAGGCTGCAAGTCTTCTGAATAAATAGAGACTTTATAAACAAGCAGTGGGTGAAGATGCTCAGAATTTAGAAAATAATAATCACTTATAATCAAATTATTTAAAGATAACTACTGGGGGAAGTGGATATATTTTTCATTTTTTGCATATATTTTAATGAAATTTGCATTATAAACACACATTTTAATAAAATTTAAATCATAAAGCTTATACAATTTTATATCCTGCTTTTTATTTTGCTGTAACAGAAGAATTTTCACATGCGATTAAAATTTTCTTGCAAACTCCATGATAATGACTGCAAAATATTCCATCCCGTGGATGCAGCAAAATTTATGTCATCACGTTCACAGCTGTTGAACGACTTTCTAAATGCTGCACGACTTTCTAAATGTTGCACAATTAAAAATATGTCAGCAATGATATCTGTGCTGAAAACTTGGTTTGAGCTTCTTATTACTTCCAAGGGATAGAACTTGGTTTTAAGGCTCTTGCTATGGACATGATGAAACTTTCAGAGAGATCATTCCAACTTCCTCTTCCCTCGGCAACGGCTGAGTGTGTCCGCATGATCACACTCTTTGTAGAACTGGTGTCACCACCGCCGATCTTTGCTAATGCTATGTACCGAATGCTAGTATAGTTTTAATTTGCATTTCTTTGATATGATTACCTTGATTTTGAGTTAAGAGTGCTGGTTTATTGCCATTTGTTATTCCTTATGTGAATGGTCTTCATATCTTTTGCCTATTTTGCTAGTGGGGTTTTCACATCTTTCTTACCGAGTGCTGTAAGTTCCTTAAATAGGGTGATTGATAATCATAACTTGATTTGCCCATCACATTTGATGCAAATAATTTTTCTACTTTGTCTGCCTAACAATGTTGTTTAGAGTATTTGTGATACTCAGATGTCTTTGATTTTTTTTTTTATTGTTATCTATTTCGGGGTCATTTTGAAAGTTAATTTATGCTTAGAAAAGTCTTTCCTAATCTGTCTGCCAGATATTCACTTGTGTTTTCTTATACTATTTTTGAAATGGTTTGATAGAGGGTTTCAAGAAATATGGAATTCAGGAATTGTTGGAATTTCAGAAACCAGAACGTGGAAAGTTGCTTAACCATCAGCCACGGAAACAGTGTTAAGGGATTGTGGCTCTTGCTGATAGAATCTCGGAAGCATGGAATTGTCACTGATTCTCGGGCCTTCAGAAGCAGGTGAATTCATACAGTCTCATCCAAGATTGGTTGGAGGGTTTAAAACTGGTTCTCCTGATTGCACCGTCCTGTGACCAAAGAACTATCAGTCTTCTCTCCATTTGAATTTGGAATATAGAAAATGTTTATTCTCAGTATCTATCCATCTTCTTCTCTTCCACATCTGCCTCCCTCTCTCTCCTCTCTCTCATATCTCTATTCATGTCTCTTTTTGTATTGGTTTATAGATCGTCTTCCATATCTACCCAACTTTCTAACTTCCCTATCCATCTTTTGACCAACGGGCTTTATCTATCTATCCATCTTTCTATCTATCTATCTATCTATCATCTATCTACCTATCATCAATCTATCATCTATCTACCTACGTATCATCTTCCATTGATATCTGTCTCTTTAGTACCTATGAATTTATCTTCTGCATCTATCTATCCATACATCTACCTCTACTTTATTATTTCATCTCTTTGACTTTTCCCAATAGTCTAAAAAGAAATGTGTCTCAAATTTTATATTATCAGTGCAGGTTCCTACAGTGTTGATCCCGTGTCTTACTTTTCCTAACATGGGTTTTAATTGACCTTTTGCAATTTTTAGCTTTCTTGCAAATCTTTTTCATTTTCTCCTGTCAGGTCTGCCACATCTCAACCAATATCCCTTCCATCTCAGTCTGTTATGTTCTCACCTCACTTTTCAGTTTTATGTTATGAAATTCATAGTCTCTTGCATTATACTGAGAACACAAAACAGATGCTTTCTAAAGTCTTTTTCTAGAGTTAAAATGTTTTATTTTCATATGCTTTAACTCTGCGTTAGGCATTGAATGGTGTCCTCCTAAAATTCATGTGTTGTCATGCTAACCACCAATACCTTAGAATGTGGCCTTATTTGTAAATAGAGTCATTGTAGATGTAATTAGGTGAGATGAAGTCGTACTAGAGCAGGGTGGGCTTCTAATCCAATATCACTGGTGTCATTATAAAAAGAGGAAATTTGGACACAGACACACACAAGGAGAATTCCATGTAAAAATAGGAGTCATGTTGCCACAGGCCAAGGAACTTTATTCATTTCCCTATTTCTAGACTCTTAGTTACTTTACATATTTTCTCTACAAAGAACAACCTTATACACAAATCTTTGCTCACATTGTAGATTGTGTCTTGCAAACAGATTTCTAAAATTCTAGGCAGTGAGACAAAGAAATGAACCCTTTAAGATTCTTAAAATATACTGACAAAGTGCTTTTGAGAAGTTCTTTGCAATTAAAGTTCTTACCAATAGTTTTTCAGAGGGCCTATTGCACTTAATTTCTGATAATGTTATTAAAATATTTTTCTGATAATATATAGTTGAAAAGCAAGAATTGACCAACACATTTAAAGAGACCAAGGTAGGGGAATGGGCAGAAGAGTGAACTGTGCAGAATCCGTGCCCTTTGGAAGCTTATATTCCAGTGAGGGAGCCATTGGTGCTGCAGAGGCCTTGAAGAAGATAAAGTAAGAAGATAGAGGCTGGTGTTCTGGGATGGCTGTGGAAGACCTCTTTGGGAATACAGCAACTGAACTGAGGCTGGGGCCAGGGCAGGGGGGCAGGTTTATCCAAAAGAAGAGCTTCTAAAGCAGAAGACAGGGTATGCCAAAGCCTAAGGCCAACACAAATACAGAAAGCCTGAGATCAAGAACACCCCGTGAGGCCTGAGGACAGGGTACACAGAGACTTATGGAGAACTTGGATTTTACTTACAATTAGCCACTTTTGGAGAATTTTGTTAAGCAGGGTAACATGCTTCAGTGGATTTTCATGTATTTTATCCGGCACCCAGTCTAGACTAACGGAGATTACACTTATAGAAATGACTCTACTTGCTAAAAAGAGAAAACAAACTGTGAGGTGCAAGAATGGAGGCAGGGGGCTTCCCTGGTGGCGCAGTGGTTGAGAGTCCGCCTGCCGATGCAGGGGACGCAGGTTCGTGCCCCGGTCCGGGAAGATCCCACATGCCGCAGAGCCGCTGGGCCTGTGAGCCATGGCCGCTGAGCCTGCGCATCCGGAGCCTGTGCCCCACAATGGAAGAGGCCACAACAGTGAGAGGCCCGCATACCACAAAAAAAAAAAAAAAAAGAATGGAGGCAGGGAGGCCTGCTGGGAGGTTGTTGGACGTCTCAGGAAAGCAGTAAAGGAGTAGAGCTGAGCAGTTACGGTGGTGAGAAAATTCACTAATTTTGACAGGCAAATCGACAGTGAATAATTCCTTAGTGTAAGTATTTATCATGTGCAATATCTGGGACCTAATTATGCTTAAAATTTTTTGTTGTGTATCTGAAATTAAAATTTAACCCGTATTTTTATTTTTCCTTTTGCTGTATCTGACACCCCACATGGGACATTTTACTGATTTTGGTGAAGGAGGATTTGGTTAAGGAGACTGAGATGGAACCTTGGCGTGATAGGAAGAAAAGCAGGTACGGTGGCCAATTTTATGTGTCAACTTGGCTGGGCTATTGGTACCCAGATATTTGGTCAAACGTTATTCTAGATGTTCCCGTGAGGGCGTCTTAGATGAGATAACATTGAAAGTGGTGGACTTTGAGTAAAGTAGATTGTTCTCCATCATGTGGGTGGGTGAGCCTCACCCAATTAACTGAAGGCCTGAGTAGAACAGAAAGACTGACCTCCCTTGAGCAAGAAAAACTTCTACAGCGTAGGACCTTTGGACTTGAACTACAGCATCTTCTCTTCTCTGGGTCTCCAGCCTGCCAACCCACCCTGCAGATTTTGGGCTTGTCAGCCTCCATAATCACATGAGCCAATCTCTCTCTATCTCTCATTTTATAAATGTGCATGTGTGTATGTGTGCATACACATTGTATTGGTTGGTTTCTCTAGTATACCAGGGATGTGTGGTATCCCGGGAACACAGAGGAGAAAGTTTTGAGGCAACAAAGAATTGACTTGACAGATGTAGCTCGCTAGTGACCTTGATACATGTCATGCAGAACATGGTATCTTTTTTAAAAAAAAAATTTATTTATTTATTTATTTATGGCTGTGTTGGGTCTTCGTTTCTGTGCGAGGGCTTTCTGTAGTTGCGGCAAGCGGGGGCCATTCTTCATCGCGGTGCGCGGGTCTCTCACTGTCGCGGCCTCTCTTGTTGCGGAGCACAGGCTCCAGACGTGCAGGCTCAGTAGTTGTGGCTCATGGGCCTAGTTGCTCCGCGGCATGTGGAATCTTCCCAGACCAGGACTCAAACCTGTGTCCCCTGCATCGGCAGGCAGATTCTCAACCACTGCGCCACCAGGGAAGCCCGAACATGGTATCTTATCCATTTATTTGTGTGTATTGGAAGACTTGTGAGGTTCCCACTTTTTCGTAATTATCAATCATTTCTAAGTTTTTTATCACTGCAGCTTTGCAGGAATGTAGCAGGACCTTTCTTTTCTGGCCTAAATATCTATGATCTCATTTTCGCTGATGCTTTTGGTGCCATTTGGCAAATGACTATAATGCCAGGTAGTAGTAAATGCTATGATGAAAAGCAAGAGAAGCAGAAAGAGGACAGGCAGGGGCTGCTATTGTAGACAGTGTGGTCTCTGAGGAGAGGACATCTGAGCAGAGACCAAAATAAAATGGGTGAATAAGTGACGACAATATCTGGGGGAAGATCTTTGCAGACAGAGAGAACATCACGTGCAAAGACCCTGAGGCAGGAACACAGCAGTCTTCTTGCTGGGGACAGGCAGTGAACTGCAGTGAAGAGTTTGGGAGTCAGACTTGTGGTTAAGTTCTCGTCCCAAGGCTTCAATTAACCAACTGCTTCAAGTGGAACAATTCTCTTCTCTTCTTTCAGTATCAGCTTCTTGATCAGCAGTACAATGAGGGTGGATAAGGGAGTCTTTTAAGTCCTGGCCATCTCTCGTACCTTATAATCCTAAAGGTGGAGGAACGTTGTCATTGCCATTTTTTTCTCTCGATGTTTTATTTTCAATGATCACAGTTTTATATTTCAGCCTATCCATCATGACTTAACTTCCTAACATAGAGAAATAGCTTGTCGATAGAGTGAACATTGGAAAACAACTTTGTGTGATGTAGAATGCTTCATCTGAGATGAATGGAAAAGCTTACTGTCCTCCTGTCACGCTGGAGTTTAGCATGTGTTTTTGTACATTCTGTGAAGGGCAAGACCCAGCAGGACACTGTTTTTCCCAGAGAAGTGATTAGACTACGAGCAAAAACTGGAGCCCTGTAATTTATGGCTCTGTGTTAACAGTCAGCGGAGTCCACACGCAAAGCCATCTCCGCCAGATAAGAAGTTGCTCTGGAAACGGACCTTGCACAAATCGTAGACATAACAGCACATACATGGAGACGGCATCCTCCTTTGTTATTAGACAATTA
This sequence comes from Aethalodelphis obliquidens, assembly GCF_003676395.1. Lineage (NCBI taxonomy): Eukaryota > Metazoa > Chordata > Mammalia > Artiodactyla > Delphinidae > Aethalodelphis > Aethalodelphis obliquidens. The sequence continues at coordinate 9,672,319 of NW_020837945.1, read as the reverse complement.
AGAGCTCACGGAGGAAAAGCAAATGTCTGAGCTCTTTTTAATAACTGCTACTCAAAATAAAGGAATACTTTCGCTTTATTCTATCGTAGAATTTGCCAAAAGACTGAGCTTTTTTTATTTCACCCTGCCTGAGAAATAATGATCATTGGCACCAAATGAAGGCTTACCACAAACTCTTAATTTTTTTGTTTTCAGGACAAAGAGAAATTTGAGCATGGAGAACAATAGGCAAATGATAAATAAGTGAAAAAGTTCCTTCACATTATGGACCCAGGCAGGGAGGACAGAAGTGTAAGTGTTCGCTTACTTCCTCTGAGCTAAAAGACTGAGAAAACCCTGAAATTATCTCTCACTAAAACCTGGATATTATGGCTAGGGGGAAGGAAATGACCTTTCCAGGTTTCCTCTAGTCTGTTTACAGGCCTAAGGTCAAGACTGGAAGGGCTGGTAGATTCTCAGCATCTCCCCCTGAAAGTGTGGGAAGGTGATTAAAGGATTAAAATTTGCATGCAAAGCAATAGATATTCAAACCCATCCCACCCCCCTCCATGTAACAGAGAAGATAAAAGCTGTTTCCTTTCAAAGCCTCAGGTTAAAGATGGAAGAATTAGCGAACGTGTAACCGTATCTCGTATCGCAGGGCACTCAGCGAGGCCTGAAGGGAGAGAAAGCAATGATACCCAAATATCAATCTGTGCTTGGAAAAAAAATTAACCCCTGAAAACTACACTGGAAACCTCAGGCTGTGGCTCTCAAAGGAGGGGGTTGGATTTTGACCCCTCCCAGGGGACATTCGACAGCATCTGGAGACATTGGGTGCTCACAGCTGGGAGGAGGAGGGATGCTGGGGATGTCTAGTGGGTGGAGGGTACCACGGATACTGCTACACATCCTACAAGGCACAGTGCTGCCCCGTAACAAAGGACATCCAGCTCCAAATGTCACAGTGCCAAGGCTGAGAACTCCTGGTCTCAGGATTCTATTCTGTTGCTTTACCCAGTTTATCTACTCGGGACGTCTCACCAGCTCATCTTGAGCATTCCCCAGAAACTCCTACCTCCACCCTCAAAGTGAAGCCCCAGGGCTTTTCCTCGTTCAGCTTAGTGCTGGCAACTGCTTGGCCCCGCTGTACACCAAAGAAGGCCCATCCAAGGGATAATCCCTGTCCAGGGCTAATTGATTCCCCCAAGAACCATAGATCTGCTATCTTTGCGGTCAAGGAGAGCCGATTTATGAGGTAGTTAAAACGTATCTTGTCTTTCTTTGTAAATAACTTGTTTAGAGTTCTCAGATTTCCATCTAAATAGTTACAAACTTTATCAGGCTCTGGAGCAGTGTTGTTCAAAATAGGATCCTGCAATTATCACTCAATTGCCGCCTTGGAAATGAGACAGCCAGGCGCCACTGGCATGGCCCCAGGACAGCATTCTGCTCAGAGATACCTATCACGGAGATTCTTTGACTTGATGTTTCCAACAGGGCACGTGACATTCTTTTTAATACACTTCTCTGTGTCCCAGGAGGGTTGATGAGATGAACTGAATGCTTCCTATTTGAGGAGCCTTCTGAAAGGCCAGAGTGAGGGCCTTGCAGCCCTGGTCCTGTGTGTCAGCTACAGGTAAGATCACAGACTGCCCCCACCTTGGTGTCCTGGGTACTGGGAGACCCCATAGGGAACCAGAGGATGCTATGCTACTCGGGTCAGCTTGAGACACTTAGCCCAGGGGAGCCTTTTATAAACAACCGCTTACTTGGTATTCCAATTACTTTAGTCTAAGGAAGAAATATAAGGAAGAAAAAAAAAAAGAAAAAAGCTAGACCTCAACTTACCAACCATATTCCTAAAAATGTTAGGCCATGCTAGGCCCATGTTTCTCAGTCTTTATTTTCCATTATCACTCCCCGAAAAGGAGCCTTTTAGACTTTTTATTTTTTCCTTTCTTATAGCCTCTCCTCCTCCTTGAAATTTTGGTAGGACAGATTTACGACATATCTGGTCATGTACAGTGATACTTTGGAAGTATCGAAGTATATTATAACCATTGTAATAGCTTGGATTTCTTTGCACCCTAAGAAACAATTGTCTCCCCGTCGGGGAAATAACAGCCCCATTGAGAATGCATGGGCTGCCCTCAATCTCCACATCTGATTTATTTGTCATCAACAGTAGGCACCGTCAAAAAACATTTTAAAGCTTAAAAATTTGGTTTCACTTATTTTTTAAGTTTATTTTTTAAGTGTTCTTTGTAGGATTATGAAGACAATTAATCTGCTAATAACTTAATCCTTTAACATCTGTGTACCTTTTTCTAGGCTTTTCTGTGAACGCATTTATTTATAATATTGATTTATACCACATACACTTTTGAACTTAATGGTTTTACTTATATGGGGAGCAAATTTTCATATACTTACCTAATTTTTTATGACATTCTTTTTATGGATGAACAATATTCCATCAAGTATGTAGGCTATCAGACTTAGTGAACCTGCTTTGTTTGCTATTTAGGCTAATTTTAATGTATCTCTATTATAAAATACTGCAGAGAACAGAGGGAGCTAAACCTCCATTATTTCTCTGGATGCATTCATACAGGAAAATGTTAGGACTTTTTGTCTTTTTTGTCAAAACACACCAGCACCCCGATAAACAATCAGTTATCAAGTAAAACAAAATCTCTCTATAGATTAAACAAAGCAAATAGATTATTTTTTTTGCAACTGTAGACTCTGTTACTTAGCTCAAAGCAATGTATTCCTAAATGCCACCCTAAGAACTTGTACTTACTAATCCTCCCTCTCACCTAACTGAGAAACTTCCCAGAGGAGCCCCACCCTTCCACGGGGTCTCTTTGTGTCTTATATTAACTCTGCTGCCCTGGGTATACCAGAAGTCCCCCAGGGTATGTCTGTACTTGTCCCTGGAGGGACCACATAAAATATTCTTCCCAATGTGTTGGAGTCAGTTGAGTGAATTGCCATCAGCACTTGCTCTTGGAGTCTTCTCTCCCCTAAGATGCCTCAGTTTCCATGTTGTCGGCACATAACCAGGTTCAACGTCTCCCCCAAACCTATGACTTGATCACTGGCTTTCCAAATGGGAGTCTCGCCTAGAGGCTGCCCCTTCCTTTCTCAGCTTTCTTTTCTCAACTCCATGCCCTGCCACACTTTTCAGGCAAATAACTCTTGAAGATTTGCTCCAAGAGGAGTCATTCCAACGTAAACTCCCAGGACACTATATCCCGGCCCATTTCCTTTGAAAATCATTTGGAAAAATACAGCTGCCAGCATACACATGCTTCATTATTGCTCATATTGAAACCAAGCAGGACCCTGTGGGGCTCCTGAGCACAGAAGCCTTTCTGTCCCCCGTTTCTTATTTGTAGGAAACAGACTCCAGTCTCCATGACCTTCCCTGGGTTCCAAAGGGCAGATTCCAATAGTTGCGAGTTGGGGAAGGGACGTGATGCGGAGACAAGGGAGGAGAAGCACTCAAGAAAACACCTGAGGCAGAACCAGAGAAGATCATCAAGATTAGGAAACCCAACCACCTGAGACAAGATTAAAGGAGTACAGGCCCTGCACACACCCTAATCCTATCAGCAACCCCAGTTTTTGCTATAAAACTCATCAAATCCTCCTAGGTTAGGACTTCCCTGGTGGTGCAGTGGTTAAGAATCCCTGGTGGTGCAGTGCTTAAACAATGCAGCGGATGTGAGTTCGATCCCTGGTCTGGGAAGAGCCCACATACTGTGGAGCAGCTAAGCCCCTGAACCACAATTACTGAGCCTGCGCTCTACAGCCCGCGAGCCACAGCTACTGAGTCCGCGTGCCACAACTACTGAAGCCCGCACATCCTAGAGCCCGTGTGCCACAACTACTGAGCCTGTGTGCTGCAACTACTGAAGCCCGTGTGCTTAGAGCCCATGCTCCGCAGCAAGACAAGCCACCGCAATGAGAAGCCCGTGCACCGCAACGAAGAGTAACCCCAGCTCGCCGCAACTAGAAAAAGCCCAGACACAGCAACGAAGACCCAACACAGCCAAAAAAAAAAAAATCCTCCTTGGTTGGGACATATAGTTTTTCAGTGCGGGAGCCCACTCTGTCCTCCTTGGCCTAACAAAGCAATAAGGCTATTCTTTTCTACTTCACCTAAACTCTGTCTCCGAGATTTGATTCAGCACCGGTGCACAGAGGCCAAGCTTTCGGCACCAGTATCCACTTTATTTCCAGATATTCACCGAATTCTATTCAAATCTGAATAATAGCAATATTACAACTAGACAGCTACCATTTTTCTACTGATCATAAAGAAAGGCACTCTGGGTAATGGCCATATATGATGTGATTAAATTGCTTCACTATCATTGTGTTCATTGTGCACCCCAGTAAAATATATTTAGCTGCCTATTAAAATCTGCCTGGATATTACAACCAATGACTGTGGCAGCAGAAGTCAAAACAGTTTTGGATTTTAAATCCTGTTGGATATAATTGTTAACATGATAGTCCATCTTGCAATTTACAATCACATCCTCTAAAAAGCTTATTTTTCAGTACGCATATTTGTTTCCTTGCTGTATGAGTTACATGGAAAGGGCAATACTTCTTCAATAAGCTTGTTCACTGACTTCACAACTGGCAGAAACCTGCACAGGTGTGTGTATCCAGGTCTCTGTACCCAATATTGGGCACCCACTGAGTGCCCCAGCCTCTCACCCAAAGAAACCAGAAGTACCACAAATGTAGGCAAGCAGCCATTTCTTGGGAACTGAGGCAGGGATATTATTGTTATTGATTATTGTGTTTTGATTAGGTTTTCCTTCATGCCATCTCCCCTGGAAGGGAGAGGGGTCAACAGTTAAGAACATCCATCATCCTAGTTAGTTTTGATCTTTGTGTTTACCTCTTTTTTTGTTTTTTAATCTTTAAAAAGTATATTTGTTAGAGAAGGGAGTTAAAGTAATGAGGATTCTGGCTTAGCTATGATACCTGAATTATCTCTCACCTGTAGATTTATTGAGCATCCAGCTAACTTTTTTTTTTTTTTTTTTTTTGCGGTACGTGGGCCTCTCACTGCTGTGGCCTCTGCCATTGCGGAGCACAGGCTCCGGACGCGCAGGCTCAGCGGCCATGGCTTATGGGCCCAGCCGCTCCGCGGCATGTGGAATCTTCCCGGACCAGGGTACGAAGCCGTGTCCCCTGCATCAGCAGGTGGACTCTCAACCACTGCGCCACCAGGGAAGCCCCAGCTAACTTTTTAAGCCTCCTTGGGTACCTGTGCTTGTGCCTGGTGTCAGAGATTCAAAGATGTATAAGACACAGCTCTTACCTTTTAGGATCTCACTGCCAAAGAGATTGATACCACTGCATAAATGGATAATTAATAATCAATGTGTAATTGAGCATTATGATAAAAACAAAGGATACCACATATAGACATGGTATGTGTAGTTGGGGAAGGGAGGGGTGTGCAAAAATCAGAATGAATGGCCACAAATTGAAAATCAAAAGGAAAGAAAATATAAAACCACCCCCAAATGAGTTAACCTCCCTACCTCTTTTTTACAAAGTTGTTGTCTCTCTCACTTCATAGAATATTGCAGCAAGTAGAACATTAATATAGGCAGTAGAAGTTTTAATATATTTAAAAGTCAACATGTTTCATTCAGATAGTCAGTAATCTTAGTATATAAAGTTAGGGGCTGCAAGAGAGTCGTGCAAGTGTCCTGGGAGTTGCAGGGAACTGGGACCTAGATATTAATATAGTTCTGTCCTCAGTGCATAAATACTTTTCAAACAAAGTATATCAGAGAAAAAGAACTTCTAAAATATTTCCCCAATCCTTTCCCCACTTTAAGGAAAATATAAATATAAATCCTTAGAAGATAAGCCTTTCTCTGTTAAAATAGAAGTATTTGATCTTAGGTAGTATTATGGGCTGAATTATGTGCTCCCAGCATTCATATGTTGAAGCGCTAACCCCACAGGCCCTCAGAATGTGACCGTATTTGGAGATAGAGCCTTTAAGAGGTAAAAAATTAAGGTGAGGTCATAGGGTAGTTTTAATCCAGTAGAACTGGTGTCCAAAGAAGAGATTAAGACGTAGACTCATACGGAGGGAAGACCATGTGAAGACAGTGGGAGAGGATGGCCATTGACAAGCCAGGAAGAGAGGCCTCAGAATGAAACCAACCCTACTGACCCCTTGATCTTGGACTTCTAGACCCCAGGACTGTGAGAAAATAAATGTCTGTTATTGGGTTGGCTAAAAAGTTCGTTCGGATTTTTCCAGAACATCTTACGAAAAACCCGAACAAACTTTTTGGCCAGCCCAATATTTAAGCCTCCCAGTCTGTGGTACTTTGTTATGCCAGCAAACTAGTACAAGCAGTGTGTCAAGAAAAAGAGACTGGAAAATCTCCAGCACAGAGACCTTCAACCTGGAGAGAAAAATAACATATATATTGTAAACCCCAGAGTTTGGATCCGTAACGGCACATCTGTAATATCGGTGTTGGGAGGGGATTGGACCTTCCTTTGGGGGCAATTGCACTGATGCTTATATTAAGCTTATATTATACCTGTTTTCTAAACAGTGGAAGCTAGACAGAAAAGGTAATGAGAGAGCAGTAAGAACAAAGTGTCTAGGTCCAAGGGCACAATTTTCTCAATGAACTCACACCCCTAGACTCCCAGGTCACAGACTCTGAATTCGAAGGCTGGGTCTCAGGTGACGGAGGTTGTGAGAAAGAAAGTGGGACTTTTGAGAACAGTGCCTGGGGACATCCGCTGGGTTGCTGAGCCAGGAAGCTACAGGGATAGCAGATTTGTCCAGATGTCACCAAGCATCAAGCAAAGGGGCCTTTCTGCCCCACAGACCCAAAGGGCCAGGTAGTGAGCAGACCTGGAAACAAATCAGAGGGGGCTGCCTGTAGGAAGCCAGGAGCCAAGATGAAGTTTTAAGTGCCTCAAATTTGAGTTGAGACAAGATCCCCACGCCTCCCTCAGTGGGCTCTCTTGTTCCCCCGAGACTTCATCCACAGAAACAACTCTGTGCCCTGGACTACCCATAATCCGGAGGATATTTTGTGAAAGTCCCTTTTAAAGTGACATTGCTGGAACAGGGAAAATAATAATGGGAGAAAGTGTAAGGTCGAGGGTCCTGGTCTTCAGAGGCATCTCCTACTTTCCATCCTTGGGCAGGGGGCATAGAGAACTAAGTAGCTTTCCCAGCAGCACTGGTCTGATGACATCAGAACCCAATCCTCCCAGCGCTCTGTGGATGTATGGGAAGGTGGGAGAAAAAAAAAAAATGGCTCTAAGACAGGGCATGTAGTGAACGTTAGGTGCACTAGGGGAAGAGAAAGCCAAGCGTCTTTACAGAACCTTCCTTGGGCCCCAGCACTGTGGCTCTGAGAAGAAGCAGCATTCACTCAGCACAGAAAATGTCAGGAGTCGACTGTGAGGCAGGGAAAGGCGTCTCTCCCAGCAGACTCGGGAAGAGGAAAGGTGCAGGGCAGGCTGAGATGCAGTCTGTGGGCACCTTGTACGCCATCCTTTTTTAATCAAAACATCTTACCTTTGCATCTTAAGGGACAATACGAACACAGCCAAGGGCTTGAAGAAAACTATCTCTTATCTTTTAAAAATCTAAGAATTGTTTATTTCTGAGGGTTGGGAGAATACAACCGTACCATCCTCTCCATGTTTCATTTGTTAACGGATTTAGTGTGATCAAAGAAAAGCCCAGTCTTCCCTGTTTTGAGTCAGAGCCCTTTAGACATGCATGGTGGGAATATCTAGTCCCTAGTCCCAAGTTGCTCAAAGTATCAAACCCTTTCTTTATGCTAAACCTGGACCAAGACCACGAGCTTCTGCATCTGCTCTGCATCTTCCCTCTCCGTGAATGCTGATGTCCAAAATGCCCCTTTCTTCCAAAGTGGTCTTCCACACAAAATAGGAGTTAGAAGGATAAGATACCAACAAGTTGATAAACTTGTACTAGGGTGACCAACTATCCCAGTTTGCCTAGGACTGGGGTTTCTTGGAATGCAGGAGTTTCATTTCCAGGTTAGTCCTAGACAAAGTGGAACAGTGGATTACCCTAACTTTGAATCACTTTTTTAAGTATTGGAAAAATATCATTTGTAAAAAGTCATTAACTATAAAGGTTAAATTAGATTCAAGTTAAGCACTTGTGATGAGAATCCTTTATAAGTGATGCTATGTATTTCATATGCATTTCATTAAGTATACAGAATGTTTGGTTGTCCTACCAAAATATATATATATATATCAACCAGTTGAAAAAAAGAGAAAAATATATATCTACATTTCGGTCCAGAGCCGGACGCGCAATCTCTAATTTGCAGCAGGGCCAGCAATGCGCCGCAGCTTGGTTCAGGTTGAGAGCCTCCTGTCAGGATGTGAATGCTGCTACCCCCGAGAGGGCAGGCGCCGCTCCGGGCTCAGCATCATCTCCTCCTCCCACTTGGGCTCATTTACCGAGAACATCTCCAAGAATCAGTCATGGGGAAAGGGGAAATGAGCAGTGACAATCCTAACATGCAGAAAGTTCTCTGCCGCCTCGGGCTTATCAACTTCACAAACAAAGGGAAAAAAAAAAAAACCTTCCTCCTATGGGGTAAAAAGTCAGTGTAACTCAGCTGAGAGGTGGGCTGCAGGAGGCCTGGTGGCCCCCGCCCTGTGTGTTTTGATTGCAATGCTCTCTTGTAGGCTCTCTTGTAGGTGTGGGTGATGTAGGTTAAATGGGTCTCCAGTGGTCCAGCGCTCCCAGCAAAGGCCAGACCACAACAATCAACGGCTAGTTATTTACCATAACCATATACAAAACCACAAGCGTCAGAGCTCCCTCAAATACATCCGAGACATCGTATATCTCTTTATTAAAGCCTGTCAGGGTTTTGTTATTACACAGCTTTTGCCTTGGAATCCCAACTAAACCAGGCTGCTTGAGCAAAGCACCAGACCAGGCTCCCACACAAAACAAGAGGCATCACCCAGAAACCCGACCCGAGGCAGGAGAGAAAGCATTTCCCCCCCCAGCCATCTCTCTTTCACTGTCACTTTGAATTGATTTTTAACTACACTTGAGTGTTTGTGCTTATGGTGATAGATGGCTGTAAAATATTTTAATCATTCATAACTGAAATATTCATGGTGGGTGACTTATCCGGTTTCCTCCACTTTAATGAACACAGCATACATCATGGTCATCCGTTCCTATTAATCACAGGTTTCCAGTAAGGCAATGTGAGAACTTAGAAGCTTCATGTCTTTCTTCCTAGGCTGTTTGACTAAGATCATGCAGCGTTGCCGTTCTTATTTTTGCTTATTTTTACTTTGCCTTTTCCCCCAACATTTTGTTTTTTTCAAAGCCATTATATAGTCTCTCAAGCAGATGTCATTTCGAGTTTTGATGTCCATTGGTTAAGAAAACAACCCAATACATGGAATTTCAATCTTTCAAAGAGGTCTTTGTTGCAATTCAGAGGGAGAATTTAGCAACGATTACCAAGGCGCCGTGGTGGTGATCGGTATGATTGACAGGTCTTGCTTCCTACTCTGAATAACTCTCCAACTTGAAATTTGACTATGGGCTGACCAACTTGTCCAGGTTTGCCCAGGACTTCCTTGGTTGTAGCACTAAAATTCTCATGTGCCCCCAGACACCGTCTGTCCTGGGCAAGCCGGCATGGCTGGTCACCCTACTATACCAGCTTCAGTCTTTGGCTTAAGTACATGGTTTGAAGACATCAAGAGTAAGACGTAAAAAGACAGTCAACCACGAACCTGTGACATGAATCAGATGAAGTTGCTCCCCCCGCCCCCTGGTGGAAGACCAGAGAGCTTGCACCAAGGGCAAACTCTACCTATGGGACGTCTCCTGCCTGTTGCCACTTTCTCTGGCTTTTGAGTGGTTGGAAAAGGTGTCTGTCTGTGGCTGCTACCGAAGCTACAGGAATCTCTGGGCCATGGCTGCCTTCTTTGGAGCTTTTTCCTGCCCCTGGAGCAATCACAGGCTGGCTCAAGAACGGGACCCTCTCTCTAAAGGACTAGCTGGATGAAAGGGACAAGTCACCCTACACAAAGGTGCAGACCATCAACAGAAGAGGACACCTCTATTCTGTTATCACCCCTGCTACCCTGCTCTGGCTGAGCTGGGGACAGCTGGGGACAGAAGGCTCCCTGGCCTGTGGGCCTGGAATACCTCTGGGACCTTCCCTCTGCCTCTCCTGCCTCCAGGATTCACTGGGACATCAGCCCCTGAGTGTCCCCTTTAAGGAGCAGGATGGAGGAATCTGTAGAACCTAGATCATGTGGATCATACATTCAGCCTCCTGGACAGCATGACCTCTGAATGCCCTTTGACCCCACCCCTCCCCGGTCATGACCCCCTGGTCCCCTGCATAAGGCAGACAGAAAGCATATTCTATAAAGAGTTTTCCTTTCACCTCTTTGGCATCTTTCAGACAAAGGTAGAAAAAACTTAAAGGAAAAGCCACAAGAGAAGAGATGAGAGAAAGCTTATCTACATATTAAAACAAGACTTGTTCTGAGAAACACTTTCCCCTTATTTCTTATTTTATTCTGAAGGTACAATTTATTAATTGCTCTTGCTTGCTAAGTTGTTCAAGTAGGTCAGTGAGGAAGAACACTGCAGCCTCCATGTCATCTGGCATCTTCACGTGGATACCCTGACCTTTACCAAATGAATTTCTTTGTTCCTCCCTTAATACACCCCAAGCCAGGGAGCAGTCAGCGGAGTGCTTGTAAATGTCTAACAGTAAGTTCTAGGGTGGGGACAGCACAGGGAAGGTGTGTGTGTGGGCGGGGGGGGGGGGGGGGGGTGATTGGGTAAGGGTCTGGGTTTCACGTGGTTATGGGGGTCATTGTGGTGCAGTGGATCGCACTCGCCGTGG
>NW_020837945.1:9480978-9661273 GCF_003676395.1 Aethalodelphis obliquidens | reverse complement strand
GGGGCGGGGGCGGGGGGGGGGGGGGGGGGGGGGGGGGGGGGGGGGCGCCTTACTGTGTAGAGTTTGCAGATTTCCACAGTGTAAACATTCCCACCGTGGCCGATCTCAGGCTGCCAACCTAATCTCGCTGAACCAAGCTGGGAAGAGACGTGCCACAATGTTGTCCAGAGCGGGGTCAGCTGGACGACGGGGTGGGCTCCAGCACAGCACTGGCAGAAAAGGAAGAGCACTGGCTAGAGCCATGGGTCTCAGTCCTCGCTGTGTAGGAGCATCACCTGGGAGTTTTTAAGATTCCTGATGCCCAGGTCACACCCTGAAACAATGAGGTTGGATTCTCTGGGGGTGGGACCCAGAGGCGATTCCAGCCGGCAGTCTTGGTGGAGACCGACCGGGCTGCACAGAGCTTGCACGATGCTCCCTCTTGCAGAGTTCCCGCAAACACTCTTGAGACATCGAACATTTCTTCATTAAAGCCTGTCAGAATCACAGTTTGGAAACTGCAAAACCATGAGCAGGGAGACAGCAGTTCTTGAGTGTCTGCTTGTACCTTTCCATGGTTGCACAACCTTGGGAAATGAAATGAGAACCCAGGGGAGACACAGTGATAACCTCAACGTACAGAAAGTTCTCTGCAGCCTCCCTCCAAAGAGATCAAACATAACCTAGCTGAGAGGTGGGCTGCAGGTCTTGCAGCATCATCTCAGCCATTTGCCTTGACCGCAATGCAAGGCTCCCTGTAGGTGCCAGTGATTTAGGTAAACAGGCCTGTGGTTCTGCAGCTGGTCGGTCTGCACCGTTGAGTAAGGCACTTTGCTTCTTTCATCTTGTCGCCTTCTCTATATCTGTATTTCTTTTTATGTGAAAGACTTTATTTTTTATTGAAATGTAGCTGCTGTACAATATTATATGTTACAGTATTATGGTGATTCACAATTTTTAAAGGTTATACCCCATTTATAGTTATTATAAAATATTGACTATGTTCCCCATGTTGTACAGTATATCCTTGAGGCTTATTTTATACCTAAGAGTTTGTACCTTTTAATCCACTACCCCTATATTGCCTCTCCCCCTTTCCTCTCTCCACCGGTAACCACTAGTTTGTTCTTTATATCCGTGAATCTGCTTCCTTTTTGTTATATTCACTCATTTGTTGTGTTTTTTAGATTCTACATATAAGTGATATCATACAGTATTTGTCTTTCTTTGGCTGACTTATTTCACTAAGTATATTGCCCTCCAAGTCCATCCATGTTGCTGCAAATGGCAAAATTTCATCATTTTTATGGCTAAGAAATATTCCATTATGTATACATATATATTATATATATATTATATATATATTTTTAGATATATATAATGGACACTTGGGTTGATGGACACAGGTTTCTTCCGTATCTTGGCAACTGTAAATAATGCTGCTATGAACCTTGGGGTGCATGCATCTTTTCTAATTAGTGTTTTTTGTTTTTTTCAGATAAATACCCAGGAGTGGAATTACTGGGTCATATGGTAGCTCTATTTTCAGTTTTTTGAAAAACCTCCATACTGTTTTCCACAGTGACTAAACCAATTTACAATCCCGCTGACCGTGTATGAGGGTTCCCTTTTCTCCACACCCTCACCATTTGTTATTTCTATATCTATATTCTAAATACATTTTGTATTTTTCCTTTTATGAAAGGTGGTTTTGGTATGAAACTGAATATTTATTTGAAGTGAGTGAAGACATCCCTATATATTATGAATGTAGAAAAGCTGACAACTGCTGGAAATTGCACGAAATGCAAATTAATGACACGATATTTTATTAATGAAATGTTTGTCACCCCTCTCCAGTCTATTTTTAACTGTATGCTGCAGTGGTGAGTCTATTCCTGGTTGAGAGGACTCCCTTTTTACTAGTCATTTGTGAGAACTGAATCTTCAACTTCCAGTTTTTAAAGAAAATGTTTTTATTGAAGTAAATGCACAGAAGAGTGCAAGAATCATAGCTTAGAGCTTCATGAACTTTCTCAGAGTGAACGCACTCATGTAACCCTCACCTGGATCTGGAGATTGTACTTCCCCACACCCCAGGAGCACCCCTTGAGCCACCCCCCAAGGCCCTACTGCTCTCCCCTGGATGTAACTACCATCCTGACTGGTCACCACCGATGAGCTCTCCCTGTCTTTGAACTTCATACAAATGGAATCATGCAGAACGCACCCTGTGGTGTGGGCTTCTTTTGCTCAACATTATTTGTGACCTTCATCAATGAGGTTGCTTGTAACAGTAATTCATTCAGTTTCCTTTTTGTATAGTATTCCCTTATATGGGTATGCCACAGTTGATTTATCCATTTCACTATTGATCTAGTTTTTGACACTTAAAAAGGGTCTTTGTATCCAATTTCTGTCAAACGAAACTCTGTCCTATGTCTAGTGAAGATGACGTTCAATCTGGATAACACCCAAATTGCCACTCATGCCCTGTTTTTTTGTTTGTTTGTTTTTTAATCTTCCTACAGGCCAAGTTGTTACATTTTAAAAGCTTAAAAGTTTAGAAGTTGAAAAAGTGCCCCCAACACTCAGCCCCTGGCACGGGATAAAGAGTATCTGGAAGGAAATCAGAAAGACTGAGTGATGGGTGAAGGTGTGAAAAGAGACCACACAATCCATTTGAGGATCTTATGTTTGAAAGGGACCCTGGAAAGGAAACATCCTCCTCTTACTGGATAAGGAGACTGAAGCCCAGAGAAAGAGGAACTTGCCCAAGGCCAAGCAGTTAAAAGGCAGCTCAACGGGAACCGTGGAACCTTGGTGACTCCTGGTCAACTTCTTCTACAACGTTGCACTCTCCACATTTTTAGACCTTAAACTGTAAATTCCAGAATGTGTCAACCTAAGTCAAATGGGAATGAGGAGAACCCATTTTAATGATCTGAATTCTATCTCAATAAAGAATTCATAAATACCTCTCACATGGGTCAACTTGCTTCTGCCCCAGCCCAAGCTGCCACCACCTCCTGCCTGACTCCTGGCTAAGCTTCTTGATGTCACTCAGCATCCACTTTGACCTCCTTCCAATCAGTTCTCCAGGTAGACAGCATAATCTTTGTTTCTGCAAATCTGATCTCTTCGTAACAACCGTTTCCGAAACACTGGTTTCTCATTATCCTTAGGATAAAGACCCAAATCCTCCTGGTGCCCCAAAAGGGCCTGGAGAGCCTGGACCCACCTCAGCTCTTCATCCTCTCTCTTACACGATCAAGTGCTATTCTGCCTTCAACTATGACTCCAGCAAACCCCCCTTATGAAGGCTTCCCTCCCCTTAGAATCAGTTTAATTATCACTTCCTTGGGAGGTCTTCCCTGAGCTCCTGTCCACGTCCCCTCTTATACCAGGCCCCACCCATTGGCAGCACCCATCACTGTTCTGACTCTACATTTACTTGTGGGGTCTGTCCTTTGATTCAGACTGGTCTCCAGATTCCATGAAGTGTGGGTCACACTTGTTTATGTTCACAGTACCGGCATATGTTAAGTCCTCAATAAATATCTGTTAGGTGAACAAATATGTGAATGGTTGCTTTCTAGTAATTTCTGTTTCATTATTTGCATTTTATAGCCTATCAAGGACAAGCCTGTTGCATTTATTGAAATTTTATAAATATGTAACACTCAATATTTATTTAGATATTGACTATAATCAACTCAGATGAAAATACAGAGGACACGTTAATTACATTCTCAGATAAAAATAGTTGGGAGGGCAACAGGGTAGAAAAGTCAAGATTGCAAAAGTTCACAATGACAAATATATAAATGTAAGGTCTTTTACTGGAAACCAAACAGTCAACTCCACAGTGTACACTGGACACGACAGCTTGTCCAATTCTGAAGTCTGAAGCTGCATAAGCATGGTCCCTGAATTAAAGAGCCAGTGGAAATATAAAATGTGGGTGTGACCTTACCATATGCTCACATCCGGTGTGAAATTATAGCGTCCACATCAGCACCCTTTCCCCAGGATAAGACCTGATCACTGTGGAGCTACCAGACTTAAAACAACAAATGATGAATTTAGCCTGGTTCTTGCTGTTGAACAAAAGACTTTTTAAATTGCTCTGAGTTTTACGGGAACTTCTAAATATGATTTGGTGAAACATTTTATCTCCCCAGAAGATGGTCTGGGCATTTTTCTCAGTATATTATGACTTCACCAAGAATTGTGCCATATGCATGCATTTAAAACACTATCAAACCCCCTTCTGAGCACACGTATCTCCACAACCACCCCTAGACGTCTCAGGGGTCTTCACCTACCCTAACCGGGCTAGTCCTCGCACCTGACAGTCACCAAGATGCCACCTAGTCATCTCCTGGTGGCCTTCTCCAAAATTGATGCCAGCCACCCATCTATACAGACCCTAGTCCATAGACCTCCAAGCCATCATTTAGTGCCCTGAATTGCCATCTTGATTGATGAAAATACAAAACAAAGAAGACAATGTTTAAAAGATTTTATGAACACTTAATCTTTCATATAAGCAGTAATATAATGCCTGCCTGAAATGCCACTTTTGTTCTATGCATGGATTTCATTAATATCATCTCCACTTGACTGGAATGGACAGGAGTTTTCAAAGCTGTGCTATTAATTATGTCATGAAGGTTGTTATAGCTTAAGTTTGGGCACCCCATTTCCCCCGGCCGCCCAAAAAGACCAAGTCTATTTTATAGAGGGACTTGCATATTTAATCCTGACCAGGCTCTATGGAGAGAAAGTTTTGTTCACGCTGTTCTTTCCCTGTTTTAGATACTCCTCATTGTCTTGGACGTGGCTAATTTCCTTGCCTCTGTATCCCACAGTTTGGATAAAATAGACAAACCCAACCTTGAAAAACATTGATACTAGAAATAGAACCAGAACAGCAATTTCTGTGATCAGTTTATTTAAAACGTTAAAAATTATGTTCTAATTTTCAATATATGTTCTCCCCAGGTAAAGCTGAGGTGATTTGATTTGGGGTCATTAGATTAGTAAAAAGGAAATTATGTTTGGCCAATATTTTAGGAGAAGAAGATAGCCTCTTCAAAATATCTGGAAACAGTAGAAAGGGTGAGGAAAACCAAACCAAAAACCGTATGGCAGAAATATCTTGGAGTTCTTATTGCTTTATATATATATATATATATATATATATATAGAAATTATTATTCAGAATTGTGTCTATTCTATTCCAGTGCCATCCAATTAGGTTTTCTTCCTAACAGGAGTTGTTTCCATCGAATAAATTCACTAAATTCTGTCCTCACTTACACGACAAGACTTGCAAACTTTTGCTCCGTGCTCCCATCACACCCCGTAGGTCCTCAAGCAGAAGAGAGAACATCAACGAAAATGCAGAGCCAAAAATCCTCCTCATAAGAAAAAGAAGTAAAGGTTTGAAGAGTCAGAAAGATTAATATTTTCTCCTCTTTTGTGGATCTGCTCACACCCTTGGGGCCTCATTTTCAAACTGGCTAAAGATGAAAGGATGAAAGAGTCCAGAAATGTGCAGGATAATTAGTCTGGATATACAGCAGCGAGACATTGAAGGTCAATAATTATGGCTGGGTGGAGTGTCCCTTGTTAGATATCGAAGCATGAAGGCCACGTCCATGGCCCAGTGTACATCATAGCACGGAGAGGCACAGGGTGTAGCAAAGAGGATGCATAAGCACCTTGACCAGTTGCCGGGGTACTTTAACGTTTCATTGAAAATGAACTTCTTTTTGTTGTTAGTAAAGGGATTTCTTCTGATGCAAGATGTGTACTGGGGCCACTGATATTTCTCAGTGAGTTCTAGATCTGAACTTTGAACTAAATTCTTTTTTTTCTTTTGCGGTACGCGGGCCTCTCACTGTTGTGGTCTCTCCCGTTGCGGAGCACAGGCTCCGGACGCGCAGACTCAGGGGCCATGGCTCACGGGCCCAGCCGCTCCACGGCATGTGGGATCTTCCCGGACCGGGGCACGAACCCGTGTCCCCTGCATCGGCAGGCGGACTCTCAACCACTGCACCACCAGGGAAGCCCTGAACTGAATTCTGAAAGTTCAAACTTGACCCAGTGACTTTGCCCCTTTCCCTTCTCCATGGATTTCCTGTGGTCCTGTTTCTCCACTCCTGTGATGTGTACCAGGGTGCATCACCTGACCTCTGTCAGGTGTGCCTCTGTCTCAGATGTCCATCTGGATCCTGCTTTCTAGACTCTCAAGAGGGTGAAAAACAGTTCATGGGGAGAGGAATCAAAGACATATTCCTGTTTTTTATGTCTAAAGCACAGATACACATACAGTGCATAAACTCATATACAGTACATCTGTGGTATTAAAATTTCACGGAGGGGTGCTATGTTTGGGCAGAGTGTTTGTATCCACCCCAAATTCATATGTTGAAATCCTAATCCCCAAAAGTGATGGTATTAGAAGATGGGGACTTTGGGAGATGAATAGGTCAGGAGGGTGGAGCCCACATGAATGGGATTAGGGCCCCTATAAAAGAGACCTCAGAGAGCTCCCTTGTCCCTTCCGCCTTATGAGAACACTACAAGAAGACAGCATTTATGAGCCAGGTGAGTGGCCCCTCACCACCCCTGTGCTGGCACCCAGATCTGGGACTTCCAGCCTCCAGACTGAACAATTAATGTCTGCTGTCTATAAGCCACCACGTCTGGGGTATTTTGTTATATCAGCTTCATGGTCTAAAACAAAGAGTGAGATTAGTTTAATAAAAATGTCTAAAAAGTTTCCTTAGAGGGACAATAATAATAACTTTAAAAATTGTGAAACACTGGCCTGGACTAAAAGCTGGTTGAGGAAGGGAAGCTTGCCTTCTCCTGCCTTCTCTTTCATATTTTAGGAAAATGATACAATTTCATTAAATAAAATTTTGAAAAGCAAAGAAAGAGGTCACTCCTCAACCTACCACTCTAGACTGGCTTTCCACCTCCAGTAATTTGTGCACAATTTTACATAGTTATGCTCACCAAACACACGATCCACATGCATTTTTTTCCATTTATTTTTTAATACAATTTTTAAAGGTTACACTCCATTCACATTTGCTCTGTCATTACAAAACACTGGCTCTATTTCCCATGTTGTACAATACATCCTATTGTAGCCTATCTTACACTCAGTAGTTTCTACCTCTCACTCCCCCTCCCCTAGACTGTCCGTCCCTCTTCTCCCCACTGGTAACCACCAGTTTGTTCTCTATATCTGTGAGTCTGCTTCTTTTTTGTTGTACTCACTCCTTTGTTGCATTTTTTAGATTCCACATATAAGTGATATCATACAGTATTTGTCTTTCTCTGTCTGACTTATTTCACTTAGCACAATGCCCTTCAAGTCCATCTACGTTACTGCAAATGGCAAAATTGCATTCTTTTTATGGCTGAGTAATATTCCATTGTATATAGGTACCACAACTTCTTTATCCATTCATCTGTTGATGGACACTTAGGTGGCTTCCATAACTTGGCAACTGCAAACAGTGCTGCTATGAACATTGGGGTGCATGGATTTTTTCAAATTAGTGTTTTGGTGGGGTTTTTTTTGGATATATACCCGGGAGTGGAATTGCTGGGTCATATGGTAGTTCTGTTTTTAGTTTTTTGAGAATCCTCCACACTGTTTTCCACAGTGCCTGCACCAATTACATTCCCACCAATAGCGTACAAGGGTTTCCTTTTCTCCGCAACCTTGCCAACATTTGTTATTTGTGTTCTTTTTGATGATCGCCATTCTGATTGGTGTGAGGTGATATCTCATTACGGTTTTGATTTGTATTTCCGTGACGGTTAACAATGTTGAGCATCTTTTCATGTGCCTGGTGGCCATCTGCATTTCCTCTTTGGAAAAATGTCTATTCAGTTCTTCTGCCTATTTTTTACTCGGGTTGTTTGTTATTTTGATGTTGAGTTGTACAAGCTGTTTATATATGTTGGATATTAATCCCTTATCGGTCTTATCACTCTTATATTCTAAGTTGTTTATTTATCTTAATCTTGTAAGCATTTTCATGTCATAACACATCATTATAATCCATGCATGAGAACTCTCCATCTGGCCAAGGAATAAGTCCTAGTTTCCTTCTGATCTACCTGGGGTCAAGCAAACTCAAAGAGCAGCACAGAAGGACTCTAAAGACAGCATAATTCTCAAATACATGTGTTTGTAGATCCTTTAAGAAGGTAAACAAGCAACAGATGTAAAAGGGTGAGCCCTTCTTAGACAGTCTCTGACTGCTTACCATCACCAGACCCCAGAGGACCCAGCAGAGCAGGGTCAGGCCTCCACTAGGACCTTGACCCAGGAGTCTCCTCCCATTTGGCCTAGCATGAGGGATTTGTACCTTCTCTCCTATAATTTCTGATACCAAACATGAGGAACCAGCTCTCAGTATCACATTGGACAATTTATAAACCCCCCGACCCTTCACTTTTTAAATTTCTTTTTTTGTTCAGTTGATTTTTGTCCAACCTTCCCCAAGTCTCCCCATCCTCCTTTATGTTTGCTTTGCACGAACCTCAACCCCACCTTACTAAACATATTATACTTGGTTATAATTATATGATTGTTCCATGTTTGACTAAGACTGCTCAGAACTTTTAGAAACACCTCAATAGTCCCATAAACAGCAGATAGCAATTTAGGACCTAGATTGTACAAGCCAGCAGGTACAGCTTGTGAGGGAGCCCCTCCTCAATCCATTCATTCCCATTTCAAGGAGGTTGACTGGGAGTCTCCTAACCATCCCCCATTTTCTTCTGGCTCAATATCTTCATCATGTCCAATTTTATCTTACTATTAGTAGGATTGCAATGAGCACAGGTAGACATGTAAGGGTTTGCTATTTCCTTTTAGGAAAGGCCTCGGTGTTCTATGACTTGAGGTGACTAATTATGTGGCTCATCACAGGCATTGCTGAATTGCTGGATTACCTATTTGTCTTTGCATCTTTCAAAGTACCTTCTACATCTCCTTGTTATGGTCAATGACCAATATGCAGAGTTTTCAAAGGGCAGGAGTATCTGCGGATGTGCTGAAGAGAGATTTACTTTCACTACTGCTGATGTCACCATGTTTAGGTTTGTGTTGTCTAAGTTTGATGCTGTAATATCTAGTCACTATTAGGAAAGAGTGAGTATCATCTGAAGGGTATTCTTCCCTTTGCCCGCTACCTGGGATAAACAAGGAGACGGTTTCAGTTTGAGGCAGTCACAGGAGTTCTAACATTGGGGGATTGCTTCTGGTTTAATAACCTTCTAAAGACCCAAACCATTCTTGGTTTATCCTGAAAGTTCAGATCATTTCTGATCCCTTTGATGAGGGTTCATAGGCTTGAGATCAGCCTGGGAACCTCTGGAGCTCCCCAAAGACAGTCCTAATTCCCAGCCAGCCCATGAATAAGTATCCACACTGGGACACTTTGCAAGAGAAACTAGTACAGAATTCACCACCAACCTGCCATCCCAGTGGCCACCTGGAAGCAGAGGCCAGAAATGTTGGTGCCGTGGGGCACAGGACTCCTCAGTGATGCACAGTCCAGACAGCTGTGGAATGACTATATCTGCCAGGCTTATTGCTGCTGTTACAGAAATTTTATCAAAATACCTTCCTCTTCAGGGAATTACACTGAATACAATGCTAGAAGAGGTTAAAAAAATCCTCACTTTTATACCTTATTAAAAATATTATATAGATCCCAAATTGTACCCTCCTTCCTGCACATTGCCACACATTTGTTTGCTGTTTATAATAGCAAAGACTTTTGCTTTTCCAGTAGGTTAGTGGACAATGGGGAATGTATGGTCCTCAGCTGTTCTACAAGCCATCACCATATTTCCAACCAGGCATTAATTCATGCAGAAGTACCTCAGTCTTAGATGCTTAGAAATTAAATAATGCACACAGCTCTCTTAACTAGGTCAAATGCACTGCTTTCCCATTCTGGACACAAGAGATGAAGGAGCACAAATTCAATGCAATAGTGATAGACCAAAGAATAAGATAACTTAAGACTTCAGGGTTCCAGTTTACACCAGCCCCACTGGAAACTCAATAACTAGCCAACTTGGTGGACAGTACTAAGCTATGTGGATGTCCATGGAGAGAAAGTACTATTTTCCTTTCAGTATTACTTAATATCATGTTTTTAAATGCTTAAAATCTAATGTATTAAGTGTTAAATTTTGAAATGTTAGAAACTTAAAAATTCTACAAAGATTTTATCATAACATTGGACTGAATTCTGTTTTCATGAGGTCAACAGGATTTAGAAGGAAACTACAAAATACAAGTGACATAAAAAGTGTAAATGTAATCAAATTTTAAAGCAGGAAAAGCAAGTTACAACAAGAAAGGTTCTCAGAGTCAGGTGGTTCCATCTTCACCTGTACAGATGAGCATCAGAGGTGAGATGACTTGTGAGGTCACACAGGGGTCAAGGTGAATCTCAGAGTTGTTCCTCAGGCCCAGAGCTTCATGTACAGCAAGTGTCCTCAGGCCCAATCCCTTCCTGAGGGGCATTTGTACCCTCTCTTCTCTCAATTTTGGATATAATCATGACTCTTTCACTCCATCTGAATTCAAGCTTTCCTGTCCACTTCTTTCCATCCATGTTGCACACACCCATCTGTGTCTTTCATCATCCCCATCCCTTCTTCCCTCAGGCATGTTCAAGCTTGATCCCCATCACTTGCTCTGTGGATCTCATTCTTACTATGTGATGTTTCCAGTCCTACATCTTCTCTTTAACTGACATTTCCCTAATTCTCTTCTTGATTTAATTCTATCCTTCATCTCAATAAAGGTCACCTTTTCCCATGTCCACCCTCTTGTGTCTTTCACTTCTCCTCTTGAGTTCCTGTCTCTTTAATATTCCCCATTTTAACATTGGAAGGTCAGGGTAGTGCAGTGGTTGTAGATACCAGCCCTGATTCTAGCACTGAAGAGCAGCATGACCTTGAGTAAATTACTTAGCCTCTCTGTGCCTCAGTTTCTTCATCTGTAAAATGGGGTTAAGAATAGTACTTACCCCATGAGACTGTGGTGAGAACAATAAAGCACAATCCATGTGAAATGCTCAGTGCAGCTCCCAGTAAGCAGAAACAACTGAGGCACTGTTAGCTATCCTCCACAGCTTACATTCTGCATCCGTGCTATTTTTTTTTCACTTTCTCCTATTCTCAGGCTCCAGAAAATTCTCATACACACCATCCATTTATACTGACCCTACTATAAAACTTTGTCCTGAACCTTGCCTTACCGTTAAAATATGCCTGCCTGTGATCCATTCTTGAGGAACCGATAGTATAATTATCTTGTTAATATGAAGAGAACATTTTGACCTAAAGCACTGTCAGGTACCAGATTAGTTTCATGTTAGGATCCCTACTACACCTACAACTGAGCCCTGTGAACTACATGGGGAGGGAGATGTGGGACAAAGGGAGACACTTTCCAGCTCCTCACAGGTCACACAAGCCTCTTTGTAGGTAAAAGTCCTCCACCTGTAAGTCACCAGTTTCTATGACAACATTGGTGTGTTTCTTTGCCTCCTTGAAGTGATCTTAAGTTTAAGGGCAGATATAATGGTTAAACCAAATGTTGTTACCTCCTTACAGATGATGCCATAAATAACCACCACCACCATCATCATCATCAACTGAAGTGTTTCAATCTGTTCCAACAGCTACAAAATATACTGTAGACTGGGTGACTTACCCAATAAACATTTATTTCTCACATTTCTGAGAGCTGGCTACTGCAAGATCAAGATACTGGCAGATTCCGTATCTAGCGATGGTCCTCTTCCTGGTTCACAGACAGCGGTCTTCTTACTGTGTCCTCAGATAGTGGAAGGGGTGAGGGGGCTCTCTGAAGTCTCCTATATAAGGGCATTAACACCATTCATGAAGCCCTCACCCTCATAACCTAATTGCCTCCCCAAATGCTCCATTTCCAAATACCATCACATCGGGGATTAGGTTTCCATATATGAATTTGGGGGACACACAAACATCCAGTCTACGGCATTTAGCGATAAAAGGTACCCACACTTTTCAAAAACTAGATGATTCCCATGGAAAGCTTGCATAACACTCTGAAACACAGTATGTTTTCTTTGTGAATCACAGAAGAAAGTACTCTGGCCTCCACTAAGCCTTAGAAAAGCCTAGATTGTCAAGTCAGTCTTGCTCATCTCTGGTTTTGTGACACCATGAAGTAGGAAGCTCCAAAACCACATGATGACAAGTAGCAATTCCGGGCCTTATTTGTAGTGACATTAACTTGGTCAGCCTTCCATCCGGGTCTTTAACATGTGAAAGTGCATTAACACCAGCCATCTGCCATCTGCAGCCTTGTGTACAGTAGCTTTAGTAGCCAGGCTGTGGATGTTTCAACCGTGTAAAATATTGACCTCTCGACAGGCATGATTACTGACCTTACTTGGCTCAGAAGGTCAGTTAGATGCTCCCATTGAATTCTAAAATGATAGTTTGGCTGTGTATAAGTCCCCAGAAGGAGCTGATTCCACACATAGCATCGTGATTGAAGGTAGGGAGGGAAGTTTGCATCACCTGAGGTCTAATTCAGAGATCTCTACACTGTAGTGGCTCCAAATTTTAAACTAAGTTTTTTATAATTTTTCACAGAGCAAAAAGCAAAAGCAACTCATTAAACAAAAACGTTATTCCAGAGAGTTCACCAAACTCTACCTGAGGCCCATCTTGCCCAGCAAATTAGACAATAACACATGCCAAGCACTTAGTATAGCAACTGGTACAAAGTCAGAGCCCGATGAATGTCTGATGTTAGCATCACTTCTCTTCCTCCTCTATCCACGTATGTGATGGCATTGCCCAAAGCAAATATTCACATGTATGTATAATTAGTTGTATGCTTCTTTGATTCTTTACATCATGTTATATCATCATGATATTTACAAAGGCAGCACCACGGACCAACAACATTCTTACCTGGAGGTGGCAGCTCTGTTGTCAAACCCAAGTTCATGTGCCTGATGCACTGTGAGTTCAAACAAAGCAAAATGTTGGAGTTTATTGCAAGGGCCAAGCAAGGAGTAGCAGCAGCTCATGCTCAAAAGACCCCAAACTCCCCCATAGTTTTCAGGGAAGAGTTTTTAAAGGCAAATTTTGAGAGAAGGGCTGCAGGATGCATGACTTTCTTCTGAAAGTGATGTGGTAACAGGGTGATGTTTAGGGAATTTTGTGCTCGGGCTGAAGTTGCCATCCTCCACCTGGGTGGGGCCCTTAGTTCCCATAGAAGAACTCAAAAATTTGTAGCTGATTGTTACGTGTATTCATTGGGAAGGAACTAGGACTCTGCATTATAGCTGCACTATTGTTCCTTGACTGCTCCTCCTTTGTTTCTTCATTTCCTCACTTTCCTGATAAGTCCGTTTGAATCTGCCCTTTGGAACTCAAGAAGACCTTTTATACCCAGGAGGGTCCTGCAGGGTCCTGGTCAGTTTCAGCTGCAGTTAAAATTGGTTCATTCCCACTTATTATGTGCCAAGCTCTATGATAGGCCCATTTAAAGAACTCCTCACTTAAATTAGCTTATGGTTTTTAATTGTAAAAGAAAAGAGAACTTTAGACTAAAACTTTGCCTGAGATTAAATCAGGCTGGTGCTTCCTCTAAGAAACAGCACTTGCACTGTGATACCCTTGTGAAATAAAATTCATATTTTATGGCAAGACAAGAAGAATTTAAACATAAAAATTCTTCTCTGCCCTTTGGCCTCCCCACTTTCCCCCACTGTGCACTGTGTATCTGCATTATGCATCGACCTGAGGCAGGAGACAGATAGGGCCCAGGCTGAACTGCTGAAGTTTGTCCCCTATGGACAGATACTCCAACATGAAGATAACAGAAGGATAATAGGAGAGGCTGAGCTCTGCCCAGATAAAAGATAGAGACCACATATTTCTCATTCTTGAGGTCAAGGAGAACTTCCCAACTATACATGCACAGAAAAACTCCTCAGAGGTCAAAAGGGGAGCGATGTCAACCTACTCATAGACCTCTTCGCTGGAATCCATCTTGGCTAAGAGGTGCTCACGCACACATGGGAGGATCCTGAGATATACCAAATACGGACTCAGAACCAGGCAAAGCAAGATGATCGGCCAAAGGAAACCCAGAAGAAATGCCCCATATAAGTGATTCAAGCTACCACAAGCGTGCAACTCTCTCTCTCTGAGTCTCCTCTTGTGTCTATCCACACATACTCTTTTTCCTCCTAATAAACACTTTACTTGTTTCACTACTTTCCATCTTTGTGGGAATTCATTTCTGCAAATCCAAAGGGCCAAGACCTTGTCACTGGCCACTGGTCTAGTGGCTAGGATTCAGTGCTCTCACTGCCTCGGCCTGACTTCAATCTCTGGCCAGGAACCCAAATCCTGCTTCCAGCCACTGCAGGCCAAGGACACTAGAGATCAGACCAAACCTCCCGTATTGGCAGGAATACCTGCTCAACCATAAAGAGCAACCTTCTCCCAGCACCAACAAGACAACTCCTTAAAATATAGTATTCCTTCTAGATCTCGTAAGAGGTCACGTGACCCACCATGATGAGGCTTAGATCTGGATCGTGTAAACTGTCAATAATACGTCATTTGATGTCCAGCTCTCTGCCTCAAAAAACTTATATGACTGTGCCTTGATTTCTAACTGGTGGAACAGTTCTCAGAGCTTTCTGAGATGCTTTTCCTGGGCATGCTCTTCGAGCCAAATTCTCAAATTTGGCTTGAATAAAATTTTCCTATTCTTTCTTAAATCGACTGATTAATTTTTTGTGGACACCCTCTAAAAGGGAGGGCTACACATGGATGTCGAACAGAGCAGCCAAAACTCCACAAGCTCTGCAGAATCTCTCATCTTCATCAGAGCTGCAGAAGGGGAAATGCACACAGGAAGCACACGTTTGACTCAGACACAGGCCCAAATGCAGTGGCACTCAGGAGCATTTAACTCGTCTGAAGGCCCCCCAATTATATGAAATTATCATCCCCATTAAATTCCTGGCACTGCCATTAAATATCATTAGGGCTAACTCAGTTCTCTGATCACATCCTGAAGGAGTGGATTTCCCGCATAAGCACCTCCCAATTAAGAAAGGAGTCCTAGATCTTAAAGTGTAAAGGATAGTCCCTCAGTAGTCACTTAATTACCATATCCACAAAGCTTCCACCAGCCTGAGCACCAATAGCTTGCAAAGCAATGGAATGAATCCAGCAGACAGGCAGAGGGCCTGGGGGTGGGGTGCGGGGAATTCACAGTGATGGGTCTGGGTAACAAGCTCTTCAACAAACAACCTGAGCTCACAGGGTTGTTCTCTTTGTTCTAAATCCTCTTTACCGAATCTTCTCCCATACACAGGTAACACTTAATCCTGAGGCATCTTCATATGCCACTTTCTGAATCAGTACGAAGTCTAAACTCAGCCCCTAGATTTCCTGTCAGTCTTAACCCTCGACAAATATCCTGTATTGTTTTCTCCAAGCAGGGAATTCCTTGGGTGCCTATTACTAATTTCTACATATAGGCATAGTTCTTATACTTCTCTGCATTAGCATGGTATCTTGCATAGAGGAAGCACCCAGTACTTTATAGGAGTGATCAAATTATGAAGTTGAACTTGAGATTCTAAACCTGAAGATTTAAGAAACGTAAAAGCTAAGTCCCTTTCTAGAGTGGCTTTCCACCAAGGTGATCCTTGGGATGCCAAAAAGTAAAAGGAACGTTTTGGCAAACCTACAGAAGTCTGTATGAAACAGCTTATTATAATGCAGCCTTGGATTTACATGAGTCTAGTAATATCTCCCTAAACAGAACTACTAGGAAAAGCCTAATATAATACAACTAGCTTAAAACTCCTGGGTATCCCACAGGCAAATCAAACTCAAGTCTCTATACCAGGTCACTTTATTTTTCCTTTCAATCCTGTGTCTACTCTTTATTTCCAGGCTCTGTTGATTGAATCACCATTTACCCAGAGTTCCAATGCCAGAAACCTTAATTCCTATCATTTTTTCACCTACCACTTTCCTGGTTCCTCCCAACTCCCCTCATCTCCCTCTCCATCTCTTCCCACACGTGGACGCATTGGCCAAAAGTTGTGTGACCGAGCAGGACCCTATGGGGTCTTCCCAGGACAGGCCTTTCCCCATATCCTCTGCTTTAGCTCCTCTCTGAAGTACCTAGATAACAGTATTTGATGCACATTTCCTGAGTTGTTTTACAGATGGGAAAACCCCCCACCAAATGGAAGATGTTAACTACTTGATGACCATGAGCACATGGGCCCAGGCCTCCTGGAGCCTAAGGACTGATAATGTTAACCCCTGTGACACCACCCTGTTACCTCACCATCAGCCAATCAGAGAACTGTGCACGTGCTGATCACATGCCCTGTGACACCCCTCCCTCACCTGCTTTTGAAAATGCTTTGCCGAAACCCTTCGAGGAGTTCAGGGCTTTTAGGGCATGAGCCACCCATCTCCTGGCGTGGCCCTGCAATAAATCTTTCTCCGCTCCAAACTGACTTTTCAGTTTGTTTGGCCTCACTGTGGGTCGGGCACACAAACTTGTGTTCACAGTTGCTCTCAATACCACTTCAGAAATTTCCTTCAAGTGCATCCCATCTTTTCCATTCCCACCACCATCTCCGTTTCGAACAAAACTGTCTTTCAGCCAGACAGCTCCCAACGGCCCTGCTTGCCTCTGTCTTTCCCTTAACAAAAGCATCCTCCCACTACTGCCTCCATAATCTTCCTCAGTTAAAAACAAACTAAGCTAAAACAGCCTGATCACATTACTCTCTTGAGCTAAAATCAATCAATCAATCAATCCAGTGCCTACAAGAAAAACTCCACACTACTTAAATTGTCACCAACGCTCTTGGCAATCCTACCCAGACAAGCTCTGATGTGTGTCTCATCCCGCCAGGGGCCGGGCAGCTCATTCTCCCCACGGTGGTGCCCTGAGCCTGTTTAGGGAGGCCTGACTCCACATCACCTGTGCAGTAAGCAGATGCTTTTCTCGCATCTTCTTTTAATTCCAGTAGGAAACTTTTTCCAGACATATTTGTAACATGACGTTCCGTTTCCCTTATTTATGCATATTTTTAATGGGACTTCTGTTGCTCTGTGTGGCTTTTTTCCTAATGGCTCACCCTTAAGCAATAGAAGTCTCCAGACCTGACCTTTGATGGCAGACAGGGTGTGCGTGTTACTTTTGGCCTCATTTCCTGCTCACTTGCCCGCTTGTGTCCTGGACAAATTCCCTTCTTGGATGTGTAGCAAAAGTGCAGGATTGGCATACACAACTCCTGGCCCTATCCCCATCCCCTCAGATTTTCCTGTCTTCTCCGCGTTTAAGTCAAATGTATTGAGGTTCAGTTTACATACCATTACACACATTTTAAATGTAAAGTCTGATGAGTTTGGACTAATGCAGAGCCTCACAAAATCCATACCTTAATTAAAATATAGAACAGTTTCACAGTCCCGGAAAGTTTTCTCTGCACTCGATCCTTCCCGTCCCCCACCCCAGGCAACCACTCATCCACCTTCTATCAGAGTTTTGTCCCTTCTAGAACATCATCTGAGTGAAGTCACACAGAATGCAAACTTTTGTACCTGGCTTTCTTTATTCAGCATGTTTTTTGAGATGCATCTATGTGACTATGTACCCTGACAGTTTAATCCTTTTGTTACAGAAAAGCATTTCAATGTACGGATTGTTTATCTATTCACCTGTTGATAGACATTGGGATGCTTCCAGTTTGAAGGGACTAGGAAATATGTATTTTCTAAAAAGAGAAAAATAGAGCATGAGATCATATGATATTTTAAATGACGAAGTGCAGGATTTTTACCTGATTTTATTTTGTATCTCTGTCCTGAAAAATCTGGTCTCCTAATGTCATTACCAACATTATTTCCTTACCCTAAAATGTGTCTACCTGTATATCGACATAATTGTTTTGACATTACGATACCGGTATTATTATCAAAAATAAAACTGTAGAATGTAGTTAAAAATTTTTAATGCTCATTACACATGTGTAATGTGCGTACAGGTAAGTTTCTATGCTATCATATAAAATAATTTTTTTCTATGTGATTTATTTTCAACCACCTGACACAGAATTAGGATCATCTGTGTCTCTAATTTTTTTAAATTTTATTTTATTTTTACTCTGTAATGTTTGATAACATAGAACATTCACCTGGTTCCAAAGTCAAATCTATACATCAAGGCCTGTTCAGAAAGGTCTAGTTTCCATCTTCGTCCCTACCTTATTTCCCCATATCATTCTATTTGCTCCTATAAAAAAATATAAGCACATGTGAAACTCTCTTGGTACTTCTCTTCCTTTCTTACACAAAATACTAACTGCATTCTCCAACCTAACACTCTAAAAGAAGCAGTATGTCTTTCTCTTTTCTTTTTACAGCTGCTTCATTTATAGATACACAGTATTACAGTTTGTTCAATCAACTCACTGGTGGACATCTGGGTTGTTTCCAGGCTTTTGCAATTATCAACCATGCTTCAATAAAAAAATCTAGTGCAAATATCATTTTAGATGATGCCAGTGTCTTTGGGGTTGTCTTCCTGATATGGTACTGCTGCCTCCAAGGGTGAATCCACAAGCCCTTTCTCTAGCTATTGCCAAAGTTCCCTCTTTCAGTGTTGTGTCATGTTCCCACCCAATGGGCTGCGAAGAGGCACTTGCTCCCGTGGCCTCACCCTCAGAGTATGTTGTCATACTTTTCGATGTTTACTAATCTCATAGTTGAGAAATGGTATCTCAGTGTAGTTCGAATTTGCACTTCAGACGGTTACCCTTTTAATTTGCAAGCAAATCATTGTCTTCCCTTGATCTCTCCATCCACAGCAGGCAGATTATTTCTCATTACCTGTTAGCCCCAATCGCCCTTTGATGGTAGTAACTTCAGTCCTCCTCCAGAACCCTCCACTCCCTCTGTCAGGGCTGCACCCTGGGTGAAATTTCACCATGCAGTTCAAGATATCTCTCCCTGGACTTCCCTGGTGGCGCAGTGGTTGAGAGTCCGCCTGCCGATGCAGGGGACACGGGTTCGTGCCCCAGTCCGGGAAGATCCCACATACCGCAGAGCGGCTGGGCCTGTGAGCCATGGCCGTTGAGCCTGCGCGTCCAGAGCCTATGCTCCGCAGCGGGAGAGGCCACAACAGTGAGAGGCCTGCGTACCGCAAAAAAAAAAAAAAAAAGATATCTCTCCCTTCCACGATAGAACCAAGCCCGCCTCAAAACCAGTTTTCCTGTATAGAGAACAAACGAATGGTTACCAGTGGGGATGGGGGGAGGGGCAATATAAGGGTAGGGAAGTGAGAGGTACAGACTATTGGGTGTAAGATAGGCTCAAGGATGTATTATACAACGTGGGGAACATAGCCAATAATTTGTAAAACTGTAAATGGAAAGTAACCTTTAAAATTGTATAAAAAACAAAAAAGATGTATGAAAAGGAAAATTGTTAAAAAAAAAATAGTTATACTGTAGTGACAATATCCTGGGATGGAAGTAATTTAAAAGGCAACAGATACAGCTCTTTGAAAGTCTCCAGAAACATATTTTTCAGTACTTAATACATGTCATCGCTTTCACACTGTATCTTTAATTCTCCCTCCCTTTCTCAGAAGATGCCATTATAATGGACTCAGCTATTACGGAAACAAGTTGTTAAAATAGAACAGATTATCGTATTCAACAATCCCAATACCTAGGTCTAGGCCCTAGGTTGGTAAGCTCTGAAGGATAAAAGCCAGGCTTATCATCGATGTTAGCTCTGCTTGCAAGGACATCTCCTAGCTACATTCTTCTTTCATCCATAGACTCAGATTTGGAGGGAAAAATAAAAGATAAAAATAAGCCATGGAAAAGTTCACTGCAACTCAGGTCATGGTATCAGAACGAGAGTCATTGTGAACGAGGATCTTACCAAAGCATCACTGTGAAATAAAAGTCAATCTCTCCCGATTTCTCCTGCCATCTCTTTCTGGGAAGCTCTGTCCACATGGCATGGATCTCCTCGGGAGGAGGACCGAGTCCTGGAAACCCCGTGGAGCTGTCCAGGCACTGACAGGAATTGACCAGGCTGAGCTGATCTCCAAGGACCTACCCCAGATCCCTCCACCAGGCCAGGGCTTTTGTTCACCACTGTCTCACGCTGTCCTCTCGAGAGGTTTAGGCTCTGGAGCCAAAACCCTCACCCTTTCCACAAACAGGCTTTGTAATATTTTAGTGTAATTGCACCAAGCATGTTGGGAAATGAAATACCAGCCCACACCCAGTGGTCTACTTAAAATGTCAGCAAGAAAGGCAAAAATTCACTCCCAGGGTGGCAAAGAGCCATTCCAGTTCTCAGAGACCGGGCTCAGACATCTTCTAAGAATAAACAGGAACATCCACAGAGGGCAGTGGGACTGATGTAGGTTATTCAGTCAAAATGGACACACTGCTTTCCAGAGTTTGGATGTCTAAGCTCATGTGTGCTTTGGTTGAGAGAAGCAAAAAAGCAGAGGAGGGAAACGGCAATGGAGTCCACATTTAGACCCAGATTACCAGGCAGAGAAGTGCAACCATAAAAACTCAGAATCAGACAGTGGGTTGGCAGCGAATGACTTTTTTTTCCCATTAAGTAGT
This sequence comes from Aethalodelphis obliquidens, assembly GCF_003676395.1. Lineage (NCBI taxonomy): Eukaryota > Metazoa > Chordata > Mammalia > Artiodactyla > Delphinidae > Aethalodelphis > Aethalodelphis obliquidens. The sequence continues at coordinate 9,640,520 of NW_020837945.1, read as the reverse complement.
TTGTGGGCAGGGGCAGACCTCCAAATACTCTGTGGCAGTGCCACTGAGCAAAGAATGGTTTGCGCCTTGATTGGTTAAGACCAACAATGACACACTCTCACCCTCCTTCCATGCAGAAACACTTGCACTGAAATGATTTTTAGGTCGATGAGCGGAGACCTTTTATGGTAGAATTGTTGCGTATGAGAGGTTAAACTAGAAAGGATCCACAGACTTGGTATTACTGAGCAGTATGTTCTCATCGGAGGTTTGGCACAAGCCAGCAGGACGTTTATGGCCTCAAGCAACCCTCACCAGATCCCAAAGGCCATTATCAGTGCCAACTATTTGCCTTAATTAGGATATTCTGATAGTCGTTCCTCATAGTGGTAAAGTGGTAGCCCCTGTGGTCAGCTCTATTTGGTGTTATAAGTCATACAAGATAAATACCAGAGGAGCTGGTTAATACCTGGGTTGATGGCAAATGTGCCAAAGAGTCTCATTTGTTGTTAGTAAGTACAGGTAAGAATCAGATCACGTTATCATGAGAGTAATGACTTCAAACCTTTACAGGTGGGGCTTCCCTGGTGGCACAGTGGTTAAGAATCTGCCTGCCAATGCAGGGGACATGGGTTCGAGCCCTGGTCCAGGAAGATCCCACATGCCACGGAGCAACTAAGCCCATGCGCCACAACTACTGAGCCTGCACTCTAGAGCCCACAAGCCACAACTACTGAAGCCCGTGCACCTAGAGCCTGTGCTCTGCAACAAAAGAAGCCACTGCAATGAGAAGCCCATGCACCACAACAAAGAGTAGCCCCCGCTCGCCTCAGCTAGAGAAACACTGCTCACAGCAACGCAGACCCAATGCAGCCAAAGATAAAATTAATTAATTAATTGTAAAAAAACCCTTTACAGGTAAGAATAGGGGCTTAATGTGTCCTGACACTCATGTAGACAGACTGTACAAGAGTGCCTTTCAAACCTTAATATGTGTGCAAATCAGCCAGGGATCTTGTTAAAATGCAAATTCTAATGCAGCAGGTCTGGAGCTGCACCTCAGATTCTGCATTTCTAACAAGCTACCAGGGTATGCAGATGCGTAAGGATATAGAAGGTCCATTGGGACAGCCTTTGAGTAGCAAGACTGTAAAAAAGATGAAACACAGAACTCAAGGATGATAATAATTGTTCCCCCTTCAAAGTGGTTTTGGAAATATGTATTCCAAAATTGTAGCCACTGCTTAAAATAGTTTTTAAAATTTCTCTTTTAAAGTTGCTTTAGAGACAACTTTGTAATGTATTCTAAAGTCAATTCTACTATTTTAAAGTTAATCCTTTGTTTTGACGTAGGAAAACAATGCAGTATTGGTTCATTCAACTCATCCATCAGTCTTGGCATCAAAAATCCATGAATTCGAGAGATGGGTCTGTGAGTTTACAGGCAAGTAAACAGATTTCAAAGCTGTGTGGAGCAGTGGTAGCTGTCCTGAAGGGTCCTATAATGATTTAAAAACTAAAGTCAGATTCGTCGGTTACATGAAAAGATGCTCAACACTGTTAATTATTAGAGAAATGCAAATCAAAACTACAGTGAGGTATCACTTCACACCAATCAGAATGGCCATCATTAAAAAGTCTACAAATAACAAATGCTAGAGCGGGTGTGGAGAAAAGGGAACGCTCCTACACTGTTGGTGAGAATGTAAATTGGTGCAGCCACTATGGAAAACAGTATGGAGGTTCCTTAGAACACTAAAAATAGAGCTGCCATATGAGCCAGCAATCACACTCCAGGGCATAGATCTGGAGAAAAATATAATTCAAAAAGATACATGCACCCCAATATTCATTGCAGCACTATCTACAATAGCCAAGACATGGAAGCAAACTAAACGGCCATAGACAGATGAATGGCTAAAGAAGATGTGCTATGTATATACACAATGGAATATTACCCAGCCATTTAAAACAATGAAATAATGCCATTTGCAGCAACAGGGATGGACCTAGAGATTACCATACTAAGTAAAGTCAGAAAGAGAAAGACAAATACCACATGATATCATTTATATGTGGAATCTAAAATATGACACAAATGAACTTATCTACAAAACAGAAACAGACTCACAGCCATAGAGAACAGACTGGCGGTTGCCAAGGGGTGGTGGGGTGTGAGGAGGGATGGACTGGGAGGTTGGGATTAGCAGTTGCAAAATATTCTATAGAGAATGGATAAACAACAAAGTCTTACTGTCTAGCGCAGGGAACTCTTGATATATTCAATATCCTGTAATAAACCACAATGGAAAAGAATATGATAAAGAATGTATAAATATATATGTAGAATGGAATCACTTTGCTGTACAGTAGAAATTAACACAAGGTTGTAAATCAACTATACTTCAAGAAATTAAATTTTTTAAAAATTAGCCTGGGTCATTAGCTCTTCTGTGTAAAATAATAATAATAATAATAATATAGTTAGTACTTATATGAATTCTTAAAATTCACCTAGCCACTGGCTGTAAGTATGCTATAACAGTGTATTCCCATAACAAGATTCCCCATTATCTCTGAGCAGCATTTGGGGAACTGGGGTGCAAGGTCAACGTAAAACCAGTGAAATAATAAATGATTGTATTTTATATTGAGTGATATTATATGTATGTTCATATGTTATAAATATATAAAATACACTTATGCAGGATTGACTACCTCTGGCACAGTCCTAAGAGCTATTTTACATGTATGAACTCATGTGATCTTCACAAGAACTCAGCGAGAAAGTTATCCCCATGCTGCCGTTGAGGGAACTGGAATACAGAGGGATGGGCTAAGATGGATCCTTCCATGCAGCTAGTGAGAAAGCAGAGCCCGTGCTCTCCATCACGCTGCCCTCCTGCACCTTGATGCTCTCATCACTGCACGTTGGTTTGCTTGATGCAGGTGAGTGGAAGCAAACGCCCACCATGACTTCTGTAGAATGTGGGATCTCAACATCCATTTCCCATCTTTGCAGGTGTCTGAGCACGGCGATCATGCCACAGCAGTGAATGGGGCCTGGCCTTGGCACGTTCAAGTTCAGAAGGGAACACTGAGTTATACTACAAGAGAGATTCCAGGTCACGTGGGTCGACATCATTTGAAAAGTCCTTGTTATAAGTAGCATGTCATGTAACATTTTTACTTGTGTATCATGAAAGAATTGCTTCATATAGGAGTTAAAAAAAATCTGTGAAACCTCTGCATTGGAAATGGTTAAAAATTATTAGGACTGTTTACAGAGAAAGAAGTTGTAGCTGGTTCTCCTGTTAAGTGACATGATCCATCCTGGAACTTCTAAGGTAAGGCAGGAGCTCTGGCCGTGGGTTGAGAAAGACTTCAGATAGCCGTGTTAAAACAGACCTCACGTTGGCAGTTCCTAGTGTTTTTGGGGTACACGTTTTGTTCTGTGAAAAGAGTGGATGGGTTTTATATTGTCAGAGACTTCTTCTGGAAGCCAAGAGGATTCTTGATATGTGTAGATCAGTTTATACTGAATGTACCCCTGATGTACAAGGGGAACATTTCATGGTGAGTTGTCTATAATAATAGCAAATACTTAGACGGTACATGCTTTTTACGTGTATGAACTATGTTAATCCTCCTACTGACCCTATGAGTTAAGTACTAGTAGTATTATTCCTATTTATCAAATGCGTAAACTGGGACAAAGAAGTTTTATGATGTGACCCAGGGGTCACGTGGCAAGTAAGCAGTGGAGACAGAATTTAGGACTAGGCAATGTCTCCAGTGTCCCGGCTCCTGACCACTGGCCACTCTGCTTCTTCACAAAATAAGTTCCTCCCCTCCCCTTGCCCAGTGGGGCTTTGCACCAGCTTCTCCCCTCTTCTTGCAGCATAAACGTTGTTCTTCTTGACTTTCAAGGAGTGACTCTTCTGGGTGCCTTCAGGGTTAATGTTGCCAATATAATGTGGAATAAGACATTGCATGAAACATACCTATACTAAAATATTATTGTTTATCTGATATTATTATGTTTATCTGAATATTATTATTATTATTATTATTATTATTATTATTATTAAATTCGAATTTAATCAGGAGTCGTGCATCTATATTTGCTATACCTGGCAATTCTACTCAGCATTCAGCTTAAACATTCTCTCCTCAGAGGCCCTTTCTAAACACACAGACTTAAGAGACCCCCAGCCATTGCCCCATCCCCACAAATCTCTGCACAGTCCTCATCTAACAATTTCTTTGTTCTTCACTTGTCTACTTGACCTCATCTGTGTCCTGCTATGAAAACGTCCCTCAGAGAGTCAGGAGCCTCATCCGTCTGGTTTACCACTCTATCAGCAAAGCCTAGAACAGTGCCTGTTGAATAATAAAGCATGTGATAACCTTGTGTGGGAAGAGTGAACTCTTCCCTGCTGCAAGGACCTCTGCCTACATATGTGAGGGATGCTTTGTTTCTGCCAGCAAACACAGAAGAGCTGATCGGAAGATATGCTGTACATCGTTGCCTTTTCCCTGCTTTGTGCAAATAACCTGGGACCAAACACACTGACCCGATTTTCTAATTCAAGGGCGATAACTTTCCTATTGGCTAATGGTTATTCATATTTTTAAAACTGTTAAAGAAATGTCCGTTTCCTTGCAGGCAAAGTGGTAATTTAGTGTATGTCTTTGAAAATAGTGATCAGCACTTCCCCAGTGTATGTGGCAGATGCCCTCAAACACCGAAAGGAGTCAACATAGCTCTGAAAAGCACTACGATGACCACGATGACAGCCAGGGAGAAATAGTTCATGTTTATGCGGTAGCTCTCAGTTTGGGTAAAGCACATGATAAACATCTATTTCACTAACTCTCTTTTAAGGTAGAGCTGTTTTAGTTTTACAACAAAATTGAGAGTTCGAAGGTACAGAGATTTCCCATATACCTCTTCCCCCACCCCTTCTCAACATCATCACCAAAATGGTACATTTGTTACCACAGATGAAACTACACGGACACATCATAATCATCCAAAGTCCATAGTTTGCCTTAGGGTTCACTCTCAGTATTGTACATTCTATAGGTTTGGACAAATGCTATCTAACCTATATCCGTCATTATAATATCACACAGAGTAATGTCACTGCCCTAAAAATCCTCTGTGCTCTGCCTATTCAAGTCTCCTCCCTCCACACCCGTTGCACCCACTTATATTTTTATTGTCTCCACAGTTTTGCTTTTCCCAGAATGTCATATAGTTGGAATTATACCACTAAGTCTTTTTTTACTCACTGCTTCAAGTAAATGAAGTAACAATACATGTAGAACAAGCGAGTGACCCTCTATGGACATACACTTTCCCAGTGAAGATCTTGATGTGGTAAGTAAAAGGCTATATAGCACCAATGATTTTTAACCTGGTTTAATACGAACAATGAGGGTTTGATAAAAGATGAACCCGAATGAAGTAAGAACAGAAATCTTGAGAATCTTTGAGCTGTTCAATCAACATCATTTCCAGAATGGGCTAAGTGATGCTGAAGTTCCCTGTGACTGTAACTATGAATTTGTAGAAGGTAGAATTTTCACCACTTTCATTCACTGAAAGAAACTAAGACATTTCTCACATGCAAGTTACAGATGTTTGGCTACTTTTCAAATCCTAATTTCACTGAACCAAAGCTATTGCAAAAGAATCACTAGTTGCTAATTTTTTTTTTTAATGAGTAATTTAGTCTTAATATTAGGTATAGTTAGAATAACTAATTATTGATTTTATTTTATAGTTATGACATCTTAAGTTGGAAAGACTCTTCTACTTCAGTAATTTGGGGGAAGAGTTGTAAGAAAATATTTTAGAACATTAGAGGTGCAAACCCTAGTGTGTGGGCTATGTACTCTACATACACCTCTACAAAGCTCTTATTTCCTGACCTCCTTTTTTATAATCCAAACAAAGTGTAAAAAAAAAAAAAAAAAAAAAAAGATGCCCTTATCAACCAGGACATTTTTTTTTTTGCCAAGAATTTTCTCAGAGTGAAAAAAAATCAATAATATACACCCACTTTACCTGCCCACAACTCCCTCTTCTCTCCCGATATCTTTTCAACCTTCTACAACTGATCAACACTTTGCATTAATAAACTTTGAAAGTAAGAAAAATTGATGATGACTACTTCAAATGGGAATCCTATTGGGAAAACCATTGATTCTTTATCAGAAAACTCTAAAATGCCACCCAAGGCAAAATGAACTGATTTTAATATTTTATACTAAATAACAGTGTAGTTTCTCATAAGATGATATTTTTAAAAATAAGAATGAGTGAAAAACAATTCACTCCGAGGTAAAAGAAGTCACTTCTTATTTTATATGGGGGGGGGTGGAATTTGTGGAACTATTGAGGGATATGAAACCCCTGTCTAAAAAACAACTTGAATTGATATCCATATAAATCACAGCTTTAGAAATTCAACAATTTTATTTTAAGATATGCTTGTGGCTTAATCTATATGCAAACTTATACCTTTCCCTGAATTGCTATTTCTCTAAAACCGTTGATTAAGGATGAGCCCCTGTCAGGAAATGCAACCTCCCTCTCAATCCACCATGGGGCAGGGGACATGCAATAACTGATAATTTTCTTTTAAGACAGCTTTGCCATGATCTACCTGGCATACTCCTTAACCTCTTTGAACTCAGCTTCCTCACTGTGAGATGCCATAAAAATACCTATTTCATTGAATTGTCATGGGGATTAAATGAGATAATGTATACAAAGTACCCGTTGTATAGTAAGTGCTCAATAAATGTTAGCTTCCCCCCTGCATTTATGTGTATATGTTAGCAAGGTTATGTAATAGCAGATGTGTAAACAAGACTGGATTTTCCAGTTCTTATTTACAGATCTCAATTCATGTTTTTTTTGTTTTTGGGGGTTTTTTTTATACATTTTTTTTTAAAAATAAATTTATTTATTTTTGGCTGCATGGGGTCTTCGTTGTTACACATGGGCTTTCTCTAGTTGTGGTGAGCAGGGTCTACTCTTTGTTGTGGTGCACAGCCTTCTCATTGCAGTGGCTTCTCTTGTTGCAGAGCACAGGCTCTAGGCACACGGGCTTCAATAGTTGTGGCATGTGGGCTCGGTAGTTGTGGCTCATGGGCTTAGTTGCTCCGCAGCATGTGGGATCTTCCCGGCCCAGGGCTTGAACCCGAGTCCCCTGCATTGGCAGGCAGATTCTTAACCACTGTGCCACCAAGGAAGCCCTCAATTCATGTTTAATAATTAACATTAATATACACAAATGCAAGCAGAATAAAATAACTTATGCACACAGTCAGATGCCTCACACCCTAATGCGTTGTAAAATGTCCTTGAAGTTTTTCAATCTCTTAGAATGCTGTGTTCTTCAATCTCCCTTTCCCCCTAGGCACCATTTGGGAGTCTCACCATGCCCCTCTCTCCATGAGTCCCTCTAGTTGACTCCACAGGCTACTTGGACCCTGGCTGGCAAAGTTCCGGGGAACGTGGGGGAATTTCACTCGATCAGAACATCACCATAAGCACACCACTTGGGAGCTCCTGGTACAAGTCCAAGTGGATAATTGCTAATAACCGTCATGCGTTCTCTACTAGACATATAGGATACAGTCCACGAGCTTTTCATTACATCAAGACTGTAATATAATGTATTGTAGGTAAGGAAGATATTCATCACTTGGGAATTGCCCTGCATAAGATATTCAGATTTGCAAAGCATTGAAAGACAGCAAATGTCTATGATTCTCCAATGACAGATGATGAAAGATACCAACTATATGGCAGAGGTTGAAATCACTTCTTGGGCATCCCATGACATCTGCAGCAGCTTAGAGCAAAGATCACCAGATTTGGAGTCAAAAGACTTAGATGTGGGTTTTAGCTCCGACACTGGTATTTTTCAGAACCTCAGATGTGTGACCTGGAAGGAGAGTAAAGACTCTCCCAGCGCTATTGTTCATGAATCAGATAGGGTGGAAAGGTGGCTGACTCTATAAAGCCCTACACACGGAAGTTATTGGGGTCGTCTTTGCTTAGTTTGTAAGAAGTGGACTTAAATCGTTTCCAGAAATTCTCAATTTCTCCATCTTCAATGCCATGACTATTCCTGCCTTTCACCTGTAACCCTCCTCTGACTGGTGCAAACTGTAAAAAATCATCATTGATACCACAACACCATTTAAGGAGGCGATTTTTCAGATCAGAGTACCAAGACCCACATAAATGCACGTTAATCAAAGTCATGCGTGCTGATTCGTAGACTAATATCCTATCGTTTTACACTCTGCACTTATAAATTTCAGTTAAGAATTTTGCTGTTCTATCTCTGTATATTCTCTACAGGGAACATGCTGTTGCTGTTAAATAGTGTTATTGGTTTTTGTTCTATAAAGAGATTCTAGACTTTGTAACTACACAAATTTATCATCAGTCATGAAACTGAAAACTTGGCTGTCAAATCTTTCATGCTCTTTGCTTTTAAAATACAATTTAAACAACCATCAAGCCTATTTATTGGCATCCTTACCTGATATATTAAAGAACCATTAGCGGTTTGAGGGGCAGAAATGTAGGTGGTGCTAAAGCATGACACATGGGATGTATTTGACATTCGAGCAGCTCTCACCGCTGCCTGTCAATTCTTTCCCCTGAAATCACTTACATCCATGTGGGCACCCTAGACACAGGGGGATAGTCTCAGGAAATGGTGCTTCCATGCTCCAACGATAGCATTGGAACTTGGAAGCAGAACATTAAACAAGTGATCATTAGAAGAATTCTCTTTCAACTTTGGAAATTTTTTTTAAAAATGGATGTCATTTTCACAGAAAACAAATATGCCATCCAAGCCAGTCCCAGCACTTTGAGATGTCCAAATTAGTCAGAAGTCCATAAAATACACACATTTGTGTGCCAGAGAGAGAATGAGATTACATGTGCATATATTAAGCTTGATTATAAATGAAATAGTTGTATGTTTGTACATTGTATAGATCCACATATAGATATACATAAACATTCCATTAACAATTAAGCCAAATATTAAAACATTAACTCCAAACCAAGTTAATGGTCAGTAAGAAAGAAGAACAAAATATAGCCAATCCTCTGTGATTCGTGTTAAAAATGTTAAGACACAGATATGGATACTTTTTATCAAATTCAGATTTTGCTTTGAAATGCAGAATGTGATGATTTTATACCATATTTATTTGTGCTAAAATTTTCCTCTCTAGACAGACAGCAGCTAATTTGGGAGCTACAAGAAGTAGCCTGAGAGTGAGTCAAACAATATTATTTACCAGGTGCATGGAAGTTTAAGAGCTTGAAAATCACAACCTCCCCACTTTCTCGATGAGAAAACTGAGACTCAAAGCATAGGGGTCACAGCTAGAATCCTAGTCTGGACTATCATAAAACCTAAACTACCTAAAACTATCATGTATCTTTTGTTTATTTTTATTTAACAAGCTCTTAACTTAGCATTACCATGTACCTGGCACTTCTGTAAATGGTTTTATACCTATTAATTCATTTAATCAGATCCCCTAAAGACCTAACAAGTAGGTACTGATGTTAGCCTCATTGCACCAATGAGGAAACTTTAGGAGGGAGAGCTTAATTTACCAAAGTTTCGACAGCCAGAATGTGGTGGAGGAGGGTAGGGTGAATCCAGGCTTTGTGTGGCCTGAAGCTTATACAATTTGGGGGACTCTCTTTAAAAAAATAATAATACCAAATTGTAAATACAAAATGGGGTATGAATAGGAAGAAAAATCATAACAAATTATTAGAGATTGGAGATTTGGGGCCTTTCTGATGAGACACCCAAGTGAATGTACTAGAAACATTTCCTGATCACACCTGTCTCCCGCCCCAACTAAAACATTCTGTAGCTTCCTGTGAGTGCTGAGTGCAGGTAGCTTTCTATATGGTACCGCTAATCTTAGTAACAGCCCTGCAGCTGGTCACTGAGGCAGGGAGAATGAAATGACTTGAAGACCTTCTTCAGGAAGCCTAGATGGTTCCAAATCCTGCCCTTTCTGTGAAGCTCCTGCCAACACCTCTCCTAGGAGCTGGCTTTTATAGGACTGAGAATTCCTCCTCCTCTTTCAGGTGATTCCATTGCTTCCTCTAAATGACTGTGCACACTCTTCTTCAATATCTCCTGCTGCTAACACGGAGCACTGTTATCAACAAAGAGGGAGTGCTGTTAATAGAAAAATAAGAAAATCTTAGATTTTTGAGCATTTTACTCAAAACCCACTAAAGACTCTAGTGCATTCTGACTTATACAAGGGCTGCTGGTTTATAAGATGTGCTGTTAGCAATAGTTTAAAAATGAGTATATCCTTTGATAAAGGAGGCAAGACTATACAATGGAGAAAAGACAGCCACTTCAATAAGTGGTGCTGGGAAAACTGGACAGCTACATGTAAAAGAATGAAAGTAGAACACTCCCTAACACCATACACAAAAATAAACTCAAAATGGATTAAAGACCTAAATGTAAGGCCAGACACTATAAAACTCTTAGAAGAAAACATAGGCAGAACACTCCATGATATAAATCACAGCAAGATCCTTTTTGACGCATCTCCTAGAGAAATGGAAATAAAAGCAAAAATAAACAAATGCGACCTAATGAAACTTAAAAGCTTTTGCACAGCAAAGGAAACCATAAACAAAACGAAAAAACAACCCTCAGAATGGGCGAAAAAATTTGCAAACGAAGCAACTGACAAAGGATTAATCTCCAAAATATATAAGCAGTTCATGCAGCTCAATATGAAAAAAATAATAATAATAACCCAATAAAAAATGGGCAGAAGACCAAAATAGACATTTCTCCAAAGAAGATATACAGATCACCAACAAACACATGAAAGAATGCTCAACATCACTAATCATTAGAGAAATGCAAATCAAAACTACAATGAGGTATCACCTCACACCGGTCAGAATGACCATCATCAAAAAATCTACCAACAATAAATGCTGGAGAGGGTGTGGATAAAAGGGAACCCTCTTGCACTGTTGGTGGGAGTGTAAATTGATACAGCCACTATGGAGAACAGTATGGAGGTTCCTCAAAAAACTAAAAATAGAACTACCATACAACCCAGCAATCCCACTACTGGGCATATACCCTGATAAAACCATAATTCAAAAAGAGTCATGTGGGCTTCCCTAGTGGCACAGTGGTTGAGAGTCTGCCTGCCGATGCAGGGGACGCAGGTTCGTGCCCCGGTCCGGGAGGATCCCACATGCCGCGGAGCGGGTGGGCCCGTGAGCCGTGGCCACTGAGCATGCGCGTCCGGAGCCTGTGCTCCACAACGGGAGAGGCCACAGTAGTGGGGGGCCCATGTACCGCAAAAAAAAAAAAAAAAAAAAGAAATAAAGAGTCACGTACCACAACGTTTATTGCAGCTCTATATACAATAGCCAGGACATGGAAGCAACCTAAGTGTCCATGGACAGATAAGTAGATAAAGAAGATGTGGCACATATATATACAATGGGATATTACTCAGCCATAAAAAGAAATGAAACTGAATTTTTTGTAGTGAGGTGGATGGACCTAGAGACTGTCATACAGAGTGAAGTAAGTCAGAAAGAGAAAAACAAATACTGTATGCTAACACATATATATGGAATCTTAAAAAAAAAAAAGTTTCTGAAGAACCTAGGGGCAGGACAGGAGTAAAGACGCACACACAGAGAATGGACTTGAGGACACAGGGAGGGGGAAGGGTAAGCTGGGACGAAGTGAGAGAGTGGCATGGACATATATACACTACCAAATGTAAAATAGATAGCTAGTGGGAAGCAGCCGCATAGCACAGGGAGATCAGCTCAGTGCTTTGTGACCACCTAGAGGGGTGGGATAGGGAGGTTTTGAGGGAGATGCAAGAGGGAGGAGATATGGGAACATATGTATATGTATAGCTGATTCAGTTTGTTTTATAGCAGAAACTAACACACCACTGTAAAGCAATTATACTCCAATAAAGATGTTAAAAAAATAAAAACTAAAAGAGTGTATCCGTATTCTATCATATCTTATATATTAGTATTCATTCTAGCAAACGATTGCTTTGTATTTTTTCTTGTCAGGTGCTAGGATCAGATATCTCTACGTCCAAGATAGAAATGGAAAGGCTCACAACACAACCCAGAGAGGATATCTGAGTCAAGAGTTCAAAAGTCAGACAACAGACTAAACTTACCACATTTGTAATAGATGTGCCAATCACCAAGGCAAGCCTTTTACTGGCATAAAAGAGCAGAATCCTGCTCTCCCCTACTTTACTGCTTACTCTAACCAATGGAATCAGTCTGGTCTCTTTTTGTTGTATCTGTCTCCTGCCAGCCTCACCACTTGTCCATAGGAATCACTTTATATGGCTCCACAGAATGCTACACCCAGGACCATCACTGCCAAAAGAAGCAGCCAATTCCCACAGCCCAGGCCCAGCAAGTGGCCCTGCCGAGGCCATGGAGAGTGCATTCACGGGAATTTCAAAGAGGTCCTCCCAGCTCGGTCTCTAGAGCTGAACTTCCTTTGAATAAGGTGGATTCACCAACCTTTCCTTCCTGGACCATGCAATCTTCTCATAGGACCCGCGTCTCTAGGGGCTACATGACCATTCACAGAAAGTACTAATTCCAAGGAGGCCTGACCTTGACCTCCTATGGGAGAGGCATCAAGAGTTCGCCTAAGGATAAAGATCCATCCCTTTAAGACAGCAACTGAGTCCAAAGACTAAAGTGTGAAAAGAACAACGGGTCCAAAGATGAGCACATCAACACTTTCATTGCCAACAGCAATTGGTTGCATCTAAAAATAGTTCTGTTTTTGAGGAGAACTGTTTCAAATGACTCTTTAAAAAAAGAATAAGCCCGCGTTACCAAATTTTACACATTCCTATCTCCTAGGAAGAAATTTCTACACTTAAAAATTAAATAAGTAAAACATTCTGACCCCTTAGTTTATGCCCAAGACAAATTCCTTGACTCCACACATTCACAAATTTGCTAACCATGCAGCTGTGGTTAGTCATATGGTTCCTTGGTTAGGTAACTATGGTTTTGTTCTGATCCTTTAAAAAAATACATTTTTAGCATACCTTCCATTTTTTAAAATATATTTTCTCATTCTTGCCATTCAAATCATTTGAAATGCTTCCCTCAAGATCTATATCAATAGTGTTGAAAGAAATGAATGCTTGGGAACAGGAACAAACAATGGAATAGACTTCCGGCTCTAAATATTCTACGAATCTATGTTTCATTTAAAAAATTTAACCCCAGATCTGCCAGTAGAGCACGGACAGGTGTTGAATAATCCCAGATCCCAAAGTCTGTATTAGAATTCAGGTAATTGGTCTTTTTATCATCCTCAGCAGCTGCATCTGTAAGTCTACAATATTATCCTTGATTATTTGTGACACTTTTACTTACCCTTCTAAGTATCACTTGTTTCCATAGCAGACAAACCCAAATATCTCTCAACTAAACTACTTTTTTGCACTATACAGCCCATGTGCAGAAATTCAGTTTGTTCATATTCTGATTTTCTCAAATGTAGATTTGTAATTAAGTGTATTTGTTGCCCTTAGAATAGTGTAAATATTTTGCCTGCAGAACTCAGCATAAACATTCATCCATCTTTTTGAGGCTCCAATTCACTTCTGTGCCTCTGAGGATGTAGTGGTGGGGTTGTTAATCAGCTCTAGACATTGAATTACTGTTCGAATGCCATGTTTCACCTTTGGGCTTGTTCCTCACAAAGCTGGAACCAGTGTCTTTAAAACTGTGCGCAAATAACAGATTAGCAGCAGCAAAAGACTTTTCAGCAGCATCAATAAAATCTCGGCAGTATGCACAGGGAGCCAATGGTCAGAGAGACCCAGGAGGCCTTCCACACAGGATACGTATCTTGTTACAGAATTCCTCAATGCCTTTTTGCTGTCTCCCTAATGACCAGTTAAATGGGCTCCCTCGAGGATGCTTGAGTCAGCGCCAGCTTGAAAACTGCTGAGGAAACATCCTCTTTTACTGGAAATGATTTCCATCAAACTGCCATGTGCCATATTTAGACTCCTGGCTTAGTAACACCCAGCCAAAGGGGCTAAGTTTGCAGGGCAGGAGGCCCTGCACTGTGAGAAAAGAACTTGCTTTTGTCTGGCCCAAGTGACCACAGGGCAGTGAGCTAGTGAGTCTGTGGTGGGCTGTAACCAGAGGCACAGAATCATTTCTTTCTATCTGGAGAGACAGGCTTCCTTCCGCACAGGCAGCTGCTTCATCCCATCCTGCTTGTCCCACAAATCAGAGATGTGAATAGGGAGGTGGCGATTCAAGTTTATGCACATCTACCTGCCAGTGGGACATCACAACCCAGCAATTCTGCTCACCTGAGCTCAGCGGGTGGATGGCGGGCAAATGTCTCTTCTCCCCCATCTAAACTTAAATCACAGAAAAATGATATTAAAATGTCTTGAGTCATAGAATATAATTCTGCTAAAAAGCTGAGTCACAAGATTATAGAACTTTAAGAAATGTAAGATGTTATGGAAAAACCTGAAATAACCTTTTGGGCACCCCAATATTTATACATAAACATACACGTATAACGACGTAAATGTTTAAGCAAAATTATGTAGACATGGGATTTTAAGTGCAATCATTTCCCCCACCCCAATTTTGTCCTTGGCTTCTCTCCTCTCCCCGTTCTCCCTACTCCCAATATATCACCCCAACTTCCCAGATTAATTTATATTAACAACATATCTTGCATCTTTCCATGTTCCTCCTTATGCTTACATAATTGTACACAAACACACAGACATATATGCATATAGATAGGTCATTTCTGTCACTGTTTGATGTCTACAAAAAGAAGATTCTACTGTAAACACTTTTCTGCATTTTGCTTTTCTCTCAATAAGAAATCTGGGAAATCCCTCCAAGTCAATAGTCAATAGCTCTGATTCAGTCTCCAACAGTGTGTAGTATTCCAGGGTACGGAAGGTTCATCATTCTTTTAACCATTCCCCTCTGAAGGGGCAAAACTTCATGAAACTCTGTCCTGTATTTTTTAATATATGTTTCCACTGGAAAGCCGAACAAAGAATGCTTACCCAAGTCCTAAATATATTTTAACAAAGAACAGGAAAATTTCTCCCTTGAGCCCTAACACAAGCTTATCTTCTATTCAGTGCACAAGGTAATGCTGTTTCAAAGTGTAGGTTTTGTTATTATTCAGGTACTGTAAGGGAACAAATCAGGAAATGACTGTAGGGAAAAGACAGTTTGTTACTCATAGTTCCCAAGGGGAGAGGGCATGCCATGCCATGCAGGGCCACATGCGGAAGCACCAGGGTTAGTCTGGAGAAAGAAGTGTAAGGGGAAAACTTGAGCAAAGAGCCTTTATTGTGGTTTTCCTGGGAAGGAATGGGCAAGATAGTGTAAGCAAGCTAAGCAGTTTTAGGGTTAGCTAGTTTGAATAATTTCAGTGGGATCTGGGTTATAGGCACTGTCCCAAGTTGTCTGGTACTTGGACCTGGAGTGATTAGGGAAGGGTAATATTGGGCCACAGTATAAAAGCCCCAGAGCTCAAAAATGGAGGCGGGTGGGAGGTATGGGCTTTGGATCAGTTGGTTTGCAAATGAAAGTTTCACTCCCAGGCAAGTTGATTGCCATTTCTAGGAATTAGCTAGTGCTGGAAAGGAGCAGTCCCACTCCAGCCAGTGAGACCACAGATGCCAAAGCATCAAGAATACAGAAAATAAGGGCTTCCCTGGTGGCGCAGTGGTTGAGAGTCCGCCTGCCGGTGCAGGGGACATGGGTTCGTGCCCCAGTCCAGGAAGATCCCACATGCCGTGGAGCGGCTGGGCCCATGAGCCATGGCCGCTGAGCCTGTGCATTCGGAGCCTGTGCTCTGTAATGGGAGAGGCCACAACAGTGAGAGGCCCGCGTACCACCAAAATAAAAAAAAAAAAAAATACAGAAAATAAGAAAACATAGTAAATGCAAATGCCCAGCACACTCAAGCAATATTTGGTAAATGACAGGCACATTAACCAAGAAAACACAGCACACTCTGCCTCCTGCCAAGGGACACAGCTCCACAGACTCAACCAAGTTGTTGCAAAGGGCCTTGGGCTCTGAGGGGTGCATAGGAGTTTGTTCCAGGGGTAAGGTGGGAGAGGTACTTCTGGAGCTGTGGGGCTGGCAGCTAAGATGACAGCATCAAAGCCATGCAGAGCTAGCACAGTGGCAGGGAGAATGACCACAGCCACTCTTTGGTCTACACAGCCTGTGGTCCTGCCTAGTGATGCCCAGCTGTCCTCAATCCCCTGACTGCTTTGGGCAGTTGCTTCAGATCCTGGAGCGGCATCCAGAGTGTCATAAATTCCCTTTCCCAGGATTAAGAGGTCTGCCACCAGGCAGCTCTTTGACCAACTCTCTTCCACTGGAGAATCTCTCCTGCTTTCTGTCTCCATCATCCCTCACTTCCCCTGTTCATGGGAGGAAGGATGGAATTCTCCCTGCTGTGCACAGGGAGGACCCCTTTAGACCTTTACTGGGACCTTTTTGCTGGATATGTCCTATTCCCACACACACTGGAATACAATGACTATCATGTATAGTGATCACTGGTCATTTTTCCATGTGTTTCTGAAGAGGACATTACTTAGGGATTTTTTTCATGTATAGAGGGATACATAGGTGAAACATGGCAAAAGAATTAAGGTGTTTGGGTTTTTTCTTTTCTTCTCCATCAGCCTACTTCCTATATCCTCCCTTTCTACTGGCTGACCCTCAGGTGTTGCTGAGTTTGAGTTAACTGAGGAAGCAAAAACTGTGCTAATGACCAGCCAGGTCAGTTCAGTTCAGGTAAATCAAGAATGTACTGTGTGTCTCTTCTGTACTAGGATTGGAGACTAAAATAAACAACATGGTCCCTTCCTTCCAAACACCTGTCCTCTAGTGAGAGAAGCAAAACAGAACAAATGCTTTGAGTATATATTGAGTGTTGTCAAGAACTGTGAAGGGTCTGAGATTTGATCCTGCTTGGAAGCTAACAAGTGAGTCTGCTACATTTCATGGATGCTGGCAGAAGACACGAGACTCCTGGGTCAGAGACAAAGGACTTAGTGACTCACAGCACAGCAAGCAGCATGAGTGTCACATTCACTTAAGCTCTCTTTGTCCCTCAAACCCCATGGAGTGAGTTTGTGTCACAGCTGAGGAATCTCAAGGTTAGGTAACCCAGACCTTTATAGAGGGCCACAAGCAAACCTGCCCAACCCTTTGCTCCATTGGGAGACACTACCTCTACCATCCGAGGATGGGAGCTATACAAATATCTTCAAAAAGATAGTCCATAAGAAATGGACAGTTAGTATTCTTCTCATAAGACACGCAGAAGCAGACACCTGTGGGGAATACTATCCCCAAGGGCACTTAAGACCAGCCAGGAATTGTCCTAAATGCATGATCTCATTGATCATCATAGCCACTCCAGTTGGCATCACCCTTCCCATCTTGCAGATTAAGAAACAGATGTGTGCCTCAACTTCCAGCTCACCAACACAAAACTAAAAGGTGACAAAAGAAATGGGATTCAGATCTGATGCCTTTGCTGTGTCCTTCTGATTACACCACACTGGTGTCGAGAGGCACCAGCGGTAGAAAAAGAAAATCTCATTCATTGCATATGACTGAGAGTTGGCAGCAAGCAGAAATCCAAGTTGGGATCCCAGAGAGCTGGAAGCCAGGCATGATGTTGAGGGGGGAAGATATTAAGACATCCTCCCTTCCACCACCCACCAGTGCCCCAGGACATTCTGGAAGATGCTGCTTTCACACATGAATAATTATGCTGCTTTCTGTTAAGATAATCCACCCTGTCATGACAATTTGGCAAGTGGATAGATTAACTATCAATCTTTTGAGTTCTTACCTCTTGCTGGACACGGTTCTAAGTGCTGGCAGTAAGTGACTGCCATGAAAAGAAAGAAATTCATCCTCAAGGAGCTTGCCCATCTTCTTGTGGGAGGAGCCAATCTGCTGTCCAAAAGGTGTACATTTTGCAGCTACACAGGTAGTTTTGCCAAAGACAGTGTAATATTTATCACTTACCTCCCCAATACCACCTACTAAAAAAATATCTCAAGAAGGCCCTTGCTAGGTGTTCAGGTGTTATGCCCATCTACAGATAATGATGGAAGTCATGAAACAACTTTCAAATGGACTTAATGATCCAAATGTCACAGGCAATTGTTTTCCTCCATGAAGGCTCAGTCTAGTCAGAGAAGCAAGATGACCAGAACATAACTATGATACTTACCTGACAGGTTAAAAAAATACCATGAAATTTGCAGATTGCAAACATAGGCAATTATGATGCTTAGCTTGTGTATCTCCATTCCAGAAATATTTATTTACGGTTCACCAAAGGCCAAGTTGATATTGCCTGCCCTTGTATCTTAGGCATTTTCCATTCACTGTCAGATCTTCAAAAAGCCAAGTAACTAAATGTTTTAACTTTGGGTTTCTGTTTTTAAACCCTTTGCATGTTTTTAATATTTAATAGAATAATTAACAGCATTGATTCTGATACCTTCCTAAATCTCTAAATTTTTTCTCATCTATCTAATCTGGGTAACAATGGCTTGTTTAATGAATGTACTATTTTTGTTTCATGTTAAACTCAGTGCAATTAAATTAGACTAACCTAGCCTAACTTAAACTCAGTGCCATTAAATTAGACTAACCTAGCAATCACTTAAATCTCCCTCTCCTCTAACTCTTCCTCTTAAAAGAAAATTATGATTCTGCCCAATGATGGCAAGTAGAGTGTGTGCCCAGCTTTCAACATTGTAAGGCAGAACTGCCATTTGGATACCAGGGATATTCGGATGCAGGGACATACTGACAGATCACCAATCCTATCACTCCTTTCCACCAAACAATTAAAATAAAATAAAAACATTTTTTTTCAATTGCCACGTATATAAATTGAAGTGTCTCCTCCCATACCTGACCTTCATCCTAACCTCAACTCCATGATCAACCCCCCCCCCAAGTCCAAGAACACAATTTCAAGTTCTGCTTCAACCAGTGGACAAGACAGGGCTTTGCAATGGGTTGAATTGTATCCCCCCACCCAAAATTCACATGTTGAAGTCCTAACCCCCAGTACCTCAGAGTGTTACCTTATTTGAAAATAAGATTATTGCAGAGGTAATTAGTTAAGATAGGGTCGTTAGGGTGGTCCTCAATCCAATAAGACTGGTGTCTTTAAAGAATGGGAAAATTTGGGGACAGACACACATAAGGATGAAATCTATATAAACAATAAATGCTGGAGAGGATGTGGAGAAAAGGGAACCCTCTTGCACTGTTGGTGGGAATGTAAATTGATACAGCCACTGTGGAGAACAGTATGGAGTTTCCTTAAAAAACTAAAAATAGAACTACCATACGACCCAGCAATCCCACTCCTGGGCATATATCTGGAGAAAACCACAATTTGAAAGGATACATGCACCCCAATGTTCATTGCAGTACTATTTACAATAGCCAGGACATGGAATCAACCTAAATGTCCATCAGTGGAGAAATGGATAAAGAAGATGCTGTACATATATACAATGGAATATTACTCAGCCATAATAAAGAACAAAATAATGCCATTTGCAGAAACATGGATGGATCTAGTGATTGTCATTCTGAGTGAAGTAATTCAGACAGAGAAAGACAAATATCACATGATATCCCTTATATGTGGAATAGTACAAATGAACCTATTTACAAAACAGAAGTTGAGTCACAGATGTAGAAAACAAACTTGTGGTTACCGGGGGGAAGCAGGGGACAGATAAATTGGGAGATTGAGGTTGACATATACACACTACTATATATAGAATAGATAATTAACACAAACCTACTGAATAGCGCAGGGAATTCTATTCAATACTCTATAATGACCTATATGGGAATAGAATCATAAAAAAAGGGGATATTTGTATATGTATAACTGACTCACTTTGCTGTACACCTGAAACTAACATGACATTGTAAATCAGCTATACTCCAATAAAATTTTTTTTAAAAAATGAAGGCAGAGGGGCTTCCCTGGTGGTGCAGTGGTTGAGAGTCCGTCTGCCAATGCAGGGGACACGGGTTCATGCCCCGGTCCAGGAAGATCCCACATGCCACGGAGCGCCTGGGCCCGTGAGCCATGGCCGCTGAGCCTGTGCGTCCGGAGCCTGTGCTCCGCAGCAGGAGAGGCCACAACAGTGAGAGGCCCGCGTACCACCAAAAAAAAAAAAATGAAGACAAAGATCTAGGTGATGCTTTTACAAGCCAAAGATTGCCATCAAACAACTAGAAGCTGGGAGAGAGGCACAGAGCAGATTCTCCCTCACAGCCTCAGAAGGAAAAAAACCTGAGGCCACCTTGAGTTCAAATTTCTGGTCACCATAACTGAGACAATCAATTTCTGTGGTTTAAGCAATGCTGTATGTGGTGTTTTGTTATGGCAGCCCAGGAAACTAACATAGGTGTCATCATACCTTACTCAGGGAAAGTGATGGGAAAATAAGGACTACTTATTTCCAGGGGCTGCTGCTGAGTCAATTCAGCATTTGTCAGATGCCTTCCTCACCTTCCTGATAACCTCTCCATGCAGGTTGGTTCCCACAAATTTGTGGGGCCCAGGGCAAGATTGGAGAGCTCCCTTGCTTACATCTAAATATCTACATCTTATAAATCAAATTAACAAACTGTTAAATAAAATGTTATCCTTATACCTTTATAATGTCAAAATAAATGATTTTTATATGACTGTCAGCAGGATATAATAATTAATATTACTAGGCAACAATTAATATTATTAGTGTTCTGCTTGTGTGTCAGCATTCTTACCAGAGTAATAAAATTTAAATGTACATAATTAATTAAATATTATATATTTATTCCATAAAATTTAATCCTTTTTTACTTTCCTTTCAAATGTCTCTGTAATCAAAATTGTCACATAATTTGCATTGTGTTGACTATAAGCCAACTGAGTCAATATCGTTTTTTAATAATTTTAGTTTCAAAGAATGAAAGTGCTGAGAGTGGGCATCCTTGTCTTGATCCTAATCTTGTAGGAAATGCTATCAGCTTTTCACCATTGATTATGATGTTAGCTGTGGGTTTACCATATAAGGCTTTTAGTGTGTTGAGGTAAGTTCCCTCCATACCCATTTTCTGGGATTTTTATCATAATTGGATGTTGAATTTTGTTAAAAACTTTCCCTGCATCTATGAAGACGATCGTATGATTTTTATTCTTCAATTTGCTAATATGGTGTATTACATTGATTGCTTTGAAGATATTGAAACATCCTTGAATCCCTGGGATAAATCTCACTTGATCATGGTGTATGAACCTGTTAATGTATTGTTGAATTTGGTTTGCTAATATTTTGTTGAGGATATTTGAATCTATGTTAATCAGTGATATTGGCCTATAATTTTCTTTTTTTGTGATATTTGCCTGGTTTGGGTATAAGGGAAATGCTGGTCTTGTAGAATGAGTTCAGAAGCCTTCCTTCCTTTGCAATTTTTGGACTAGTTTGAGAAGGACAGGTATTAACTCTTCTCTAAATATTTGGTAGAAATCACCCATGAAGCCATCTGTTTCTGAGCTTTTGTTTGTTGGAAGTTTTTGTATTACTGATTCAATTTCATTACTGGTAACTGGTCTGTTCATATTTTCTATTTCTTTCTGATTCAGTCTTGGAAAATTGTATATTTCTAGGAATTTGTCCATTTCTTATAGGTTGTCCATTTGATTGGCATATAATTGTTCATAATAATATCTAATGATCCTTTGTATTTCTGTGGTGTTTGTTGTAACTTCTTTTTCGTTTCTGATTTTATTGATTTGGGCCCTTTCTCTTTTTTCTTGATGAGTCTGGCTAAAGTTTTACAATTTTGTTTATCTTTTCAAAGAACAAGCTCTTAGTTTCATTGATCTTTTCTACTGTTTTTTTAGTCTCTATTTCACTTATTTCTGTTCTGATCTTTATAATTTCTTTCCTTATACTAACTTTGGGCTTTGTTTGTCCTTTTTTTCTAGTTTCTTTAGCTGTAAAGTTAAGTTGTTTATTAGAGAATTTTCATGTTTCTAAGGTAGGTGTGTGGCACTATAAACTTCCCCCTTAAAACTGCTTTTCCTGCATCCCATAGATTTCAGTTCCTTGTGTTTTCATTTGTCTTCAGGTATTTTTGATTTCTTTTATTTCTTCAGTGACCCATTGGTTGTTTAGTACCATATTGTTTAGGCTCCATGTGTTTTGGGTTTTTTTGCAGTTTTTTTTTCCTTGTTAATTTCTAGTCTAATAGCATTGTGGTCAGAAAAGATGCTTCATCTCATTTCAATTTTCTTAAAGTGAAATTTCAAATTTCTTAAATTTACTAAGTCTTGTTTTGTGGCCTAGCATGGGATCTGTTCTGGAGAATTATTAATGTGTACTTGAAAAAAATGTGTATTCTGCTGCTTCTGGATGGAATGTTCTATATATATTTATTAAGTCCACTTGGTATGATGTGTCATTTAAGGCTAGGGTTTCCCTACTGATTTTCTGTCTGGATGATCTGTCCATTGATGTAAGTGGGGTGTTAAAGTCCCCTACTATTATTATGCTACTCTCAATTTCTACCTTTATGTCTGTTAATATTTGCTTTATGTATTTAGGTGCTCCTATGTGGGTTCATATATGTGTGTGTGTGTGTGTGTGTGTGTGTGTGTATATATATATGCTATTCTTATATCCTCTTCTTGGATTGATCCCTTCATCATTATGTAATGTCCATCTTTGTCTTATTACAGTCTTAGTTTTAAAGTCTATTTTGTGTGATATAAGTATTGTTACCACACTTACTTTTGATTTCCATTTGCATGGAATATTTTTTTCCATCCCCTCACTTTCAGTCTGAGTGTGTCTTTAGATCTGAGTGAGTCTCTTGTAGGCAGCATATATATGAATCTTTTTTTTTATCCATTTAGCTACTCTCTATATATTTTTATCTTTTTTAATAGCTGATAAGAATTTTACTTTTATTTTTCTAGGGAATATTCATATTTAAGTGAGCAGAACATTATTATACAAAATGAACTAACAATTATGTATGATAACATTATTTTTGCACTTTTGCTTATTTAATTTGCATTTTTAGCCACAGTTTTTAGAAATTTGTTTGTTTGTTTGTTTTTAACATCTTTTTTATTGGAGTATAATTGCTTTACAATGGTGTGTTAGTTTCTGCTTTACAACAAAGTGAATCAGTTATACATATACATATGTTCCCATATCTCTTCCCTCTTGCATCTCCCTCCCTCCCACCCTCCCTATCCCACCCCTCTAGGTGGTTACAAACCACTGAGCTGATCTCCCTGTGTTATGCGGCTGCTTCCCACTAGCTATCTATTCTATATACCTTTTGATTGGAGCACTTAGTCCATTTATATTTAAAGTAATTATTGATAGGTATGTACTTATTGCCATTTTGTTTATTGTTTTGTGGTTGTTTTGTAGTTCTTTTTACTTCCTTTCTTCTTTTGTTCTCTTCCTTTGTTATTTGATGACTGTCTTTAGTGTTATATTTAGATTCATTTCTCTTTTTTGTATGTGTATTCAACATAGTATTGGAAGTCCTAGCCACAGCAAACAGACAAGAAAAAGAAATAAAAGGAATCTAAATTGGACAGAGAGAAGTAAAACTATCACTGTTTGCAGATGACATGATACTATAAATAGAAAATCCTAAAGACACCACCAAAAAACTACTAGAGCTCATCAATGAATTCAGCAAAGTTGCAGGATACAAAATTAATATTCATAAATTTGTTTCATTTTTACACATTTATAGTGAACTATCAGAAAGAGAAATTAAGAAAACAATACTATTTACCATCACATAAAAAAAGAATAAAATACCTGAGAATAAATCTAAGGAGGTAAAAGACCTGTACTTGGAAAACTATAAGACACTGATAAAAGAAATTGAAGATGACATAAACAGATGGGAAGATACTATGCTCCTGGATTGGAAGAATTAATATTGTGAAAATGACCATGCTACCCAAGGCAACCTACACATTCAAGGCAATTCTTATCAAAATACCAGTGATATTTTCCACAGAACTGAACAAATAATTCACACAGAAGACCCTGAGTAGCCAAAGCAATCTTGAGAAGGAAGAACAAACCTGGAGGTATCACACACCCTGATTTCAAGCTTTACTACAAACCTTCAGTCATCAAAACAATAAGGTCCTGGCACAAAAACAGACACATAGATCGATGGAACAGAATAGAGATCCCAGAAAGGAGCCCACACTTATATGGGAAATTAATCTATGACAAAGGAGACAAGAATATACAATGGGGAAAAGATAGCCTCTTCAACAAATGGTGTTGAGAAAACTGGACAGCTACATGCAAAAGAATCAAACAGGACTACTCTCTCACACCATATACAAAAATAAACTCAAAATGAATTAAAGACTTAACTGTAAGATCTGAAACCATAAAACTTCTATAAGAAAACATAGGCTATATGCTCTCTGACCTTGGTCTTTGTAAAAAAGTTTTTGGATCTGTCTCTTTAAGCAAGGGAAGCAAAAGCAAAAACAAACACATGGGACTACATGAAACTAAAAAGCTTTGCACAGTGAAGGAAGCTATCAACAAAGCAGAAAGGCCACTTACTGAATGGGAGAAGATATTTGTAAGTGATATATCCAATAAGTTGTTAATATCCAAAATATACAAAGAACTCATATAAATCAACATCATAAAAACCAAACAACCGATTAAAAAATGGGCAGAGGATCTAAATAGACACTTTTCCAAAGAAGACAAACAGATGGCCAACAGGCACGTGAAAAGATGCTCAACATCACTAATCATCAGGGAAATGCAAGTCAAAACCACAATGAGATAACACCTCACACCTGTCAGAATGGCCATCATCAAAAAGACAACAAATAACAAGTGTTGTCAAAGATGTGGAGAGAAGGGAAGACCTGTACATTGTTGGTGGGAATGTATAATAAATTGGTGCAGCCACTAAGGAAAACAGTATGGAGATTCCTCGAAAAATAAAAAAGTACCGTGTGATCCAGCAATACCTCTCCTGGGTATTTATCAAAAGAAAACAAAAGCATTGGCAAGGACATCTTGTGACATTAGAACATCTGCTGTAGTGACTAACACTCTTCAGGTCCCGGGGAAACACTTCTCCACCTCTCATCTCCTTGTGTGGTAACTGAGTCCAAATGCCATGAAGGAGTGTGGGTTTATTATTGGCAAATAAAAATATAGGGCACCCGGGCTTCCCTGGTGGTGCAGTGGTTGAGAGTCCGCCTGCCAATGCAGGGGACACGGGTTCGTGCCCCAGTCGGGGAGGATCCCACATGCCGCGGAGCAGCTGGGCCCGTGAGCCATGGCCGCTGAGCCTGCGCGTCCGGAGCCTGTGCTCCGCAACGGGAGAGGCCACAACAGTGAGAGGCCCGTGTACCACAAAAAAAAAAACAAAAATATAGGGCACCCAGTTAAATTTGAATTTCAGGTAAGCAACAAATATTTTTTAGTATAAATATGTCTGCAATACACTGTAATTTATGTTAACCTTATGTTGGAGATGGACACAGCTTTGGAGACACCCCGGGAGAATGAATAAATTAATGAACTTGTTCATCCTTAAAGACAGAGGTGCTCAAGACAGAGGTGCTGATCTGGTCTTTAAGGCAGGGTCTCTTTCTGCCACCACAGGGAACAATTGTTATGCACACACTTCTTGCCAGCTCTCTGTGAGACAACTCCATTCTTCTTTCTTTTATTATTTCATTCATAAATATCTATTGTGTGCACGCCAGGAGCCAAGCACACCTCCAGGCACAAGAGAGGTGAGGAAGTAGAAGACTACAAAAATGAGTAAGAGAGGAACCTCACACTCTGTTGCCTACAGACTATCAGGAGAGACAAGGCACATCCTTAATAGCAAGAGCATGAACCAAAGATCTTTCCTGTGAAGGTCAGGAGTAATTTCAAAAAGAAGCAGCCTTTAAGTCACCTTACATGCAGATTGGTTTAACAGACAAAGAGAGAAGCAAACAAAGGAGGTTGAATGTCCCATGTGAAGACATACTAGGAAAGAGTGTCATGAGGAAAAACTCTTATGTCTTAGAGGTAAAATTTGATAAATCCTAATGTAAGTTACTATTTTTTTCTTAAGTAATAGAAAAGTTGGTCATTTTTCCTTTGGAAAAATTGACCGTAATTATCCTGTAAAGAAACTCATGGATACTAGTCAAGGAGCAGGTTAGTCCCTTTCACAGAGTGAGAGTTCAGGCAGCTATACTTTTCTAGCATCAGGTAATGCGTGAGACCTATGCCTTAGCCCTTGCAGTTAGGGATGCCCTGCAGAGCTCTCTCCACCATGCCGCAGATGGCATACTGTGCTTCTGGCTATTAAGCTGGAAATGCAAACCACCTTTTTGTGGTTCAAATAATCTCCAGGAGATAGTTTCCTGGAAGTTTTAAGTCCTATTTCTCATATCACCTCCATCTAAATTGATGATATCTATGACCTTTTCATCTAATTACACTAGTATTTTGTACCTATTTTTATTAAATGGTTCCATTACATACCCATTATGTGATAGCTGCTTTCTGTTAATAACCTAATGAGCCCACTCTGCTATTTCTCTTTCCTTTCACAATTAGATCAACATACTTAAATACTGAATTTGTCATGTTATCTAAGATTGTCACAGAAACCCTTATTTGACAAGTGATTTTTACTAACACCTGAATAGAAGAGATAGACAACTAAAACTCTACCCAAATCACGTGTACCCCACTTAGAGAAGTACCTAGATTGGGTCACAGGACAAGGAAAAAGTGGAGAGGACTGAAAAGCAGGAGGTAAAGAGACGACATTGCAAAGGAGAAGTCGAGGAATGCAAAAAAAATAGGTGACAAGTGGGAAAATGATGGGAAGAGCCTGAAGAATTCCCCAATATGTCACCAGTCATTACAAGATGCACTGTGTAGCCACCATGGGCAGTACAAATCAGCCCTCTACCCACTTTTGAATCAGAAAAATTCACAGTGTAAGGCAATATCCTCCTAATATGTTGTGAAAATTCTACTGGGTCCTAGTTAAAGGTAGAAATTAAATAAACGAAAAGACGTTTATGAGAACACCGTTAGGAAGACCTGTGGAGGCTTATCAGTGAATTGTCTATTATTATGACTCGCATATTAACATTGCATGGATTTCCACTTGCTCCTACCCCACAGTATTTGCTATATTTGAGTTCTAAACCACTATTTTTATTTTATTTTCTCCTGTCCGATATTTGGCGTGCATCTAGTCTATTGGGAACATTTGCTACGTTTGCGATAACTATTCAGAAGTTATAAAACGGGATTATATAGCAGCATGTAGCTGTTACATGTGATTAGAGATTACTAAATGCAAGGCAGGGAATCCAGCTAGAAAAGTTAACTCATTGTGTTAGCTAGTATCACGAAGAGAGCCTGACTTTTTCACTGAGGGCAGTAAGCCAGTAATGATATGCCTAAACCATATTAATAGCAATTGCACTGCTAATTTCATTAG
Source organism: Aethalodelphis obliquidens (assembly GCF_003676395.1). NCBI lineage: Eukaryota > Metazoa > Chordata > Mammalia > Artiodactyla > Delphinidae > Aethalodelphis > Aethalodelphis obliquidens. The sequence goes on along the minus strand of NW_020837945.1, from coordinate 9,612,796 downwards.
CATTTGCATTATCATTATGTATTAATTACTACAGTTAGGCCACCAAAGACTAATATCCAAATCTGACAGCACCAATTCCCCAGATGCATTTTGTGGTCATTGAACGATTATCATTCAACAGTTTGCTGCTTTGACAAATACAAAGCAACACAGGCTCCCCAGCCTTGACAGGGCCGATTGCACAGACATCATTTAAACTAAGCTAAAAATGCCTTCAAACACTTTAAAAAGAGAAGATGCTGCATGAAAAAATGAAGGAATGGATGAGAAAACACCAAGCACAGACGGTTACAAAGTTCTACCTTGACTCCAGGTGGAAGGTTTTTGCTCAAATTCAAATTCCTTCAAGTGGAGTGACATTCTCAGGGCTTTCTCTGATGATCTGTGCTACCGAAAAAAAAGTCAGTGGTCAACTAAGCGCAGGAAACACTGATCTAAAAAGAAACATGGATCCTACTGCAGACCTTCTCAGAGCTTTTAACATGTTATTGCCAGTTGTGACCTTATGAGAGGAGGATAGAATTGGTAGAGTTTCCTAAAATTTACTTGACCATCTAATCTTTCTTCTCACTGCCTATCTCCTAGAATTATTAATCCCAGGAACACATTTTTGAAGAAGCTGAATTAGCAGAATATAACTTTAACCAGAATAGTGAGCATTTCATAAAAGTAAATACCAACGCATATAATAAAAACTTCTGTTGTATTTAAGAGAAATCCATTGTCATTAGAGGCTCCATAATTTCCATATAAACCTCTAGTTTACATTGTGAGCAGAATCTAATATCATTGCCAAGATCTCTGCAAATTATTCTCCTGGATACTCTGTCCCTGAGCCCCAGGTTCTACGGAACTAGGAATCTATGGATCATCTCTGCTCCAGTGCACAGTGTCTCCTTCCAGCCCACATTAACCCAAATAAGGAACGCCAATCCTTTCCTAGATTTCCACCAAAACCAAACAAAAAAAACCCTCTCACAAGGTCGGTTTCTTATTTTTTGTAGGCTTTGCTAAATCCTGGGGAGGCATTTGGAACTTATACTGCAGCAATGTAGTTGCAAACAACTCAAAATTGAGTAGTAGACACACCTTTGCTTTCTTTTTTAAAAGCTTTATTGAGATGTAATTCACATACCATATAATTCACCTGTTGGAAGTATGACTGAATGGTTTTTAATAGATTTACAATGTTGAGACTCACCTCCGCTTAACTTCCGCAATTAGTTCACCAAGGTGGTGGTCCTCCCACTCCTCTACCTTCTCTTTTTCTCTCCAACCCTCAAATTCAATTTCTTTCTTTTGCAATTCTTTGGTGTTCTTGCCTGCAGCCAATCCCTTTTAATCCCATCCCTCAACTCCAGATAGCACAGTAGGGTAACTTTCTAAATAAAGATACAGCAGCACTAGTTACAATAGCCAAGACATGGAATCAATCCAAGTGTACATCGACATCGAGGAATGGATAAAGATGTGATATGTATGTATGTATATATATATATATATATATATATATGACTCAGCCATAAAAAAAAAATGAAATAGTGCCATTTGCAGCAACGTGGATAGACCTGGAGATTATCATATTAAGTGAAGTAAGTCAGAAAGACAAATATCATATGATTTCACTTATTTGTGGAATCTAAAAAAATGATACAAATGAACTTATTAATATTTACAAAACAGAAACAGACTCACAGATATAGAAAACAAACTTGTGGTTACCAAAGGGGAAAGGGGGGTTGGGAGAGGGATAAATTAGGAGTTTGAGATTACCAGATACACACTACTATATATAAAATAGATAACAAGAACCTACTGTACAGCACAGGTAACTATACTCAATGTCTTGTAATAACTTATAATGGAAAAGAATCTGAAGGAGAATACATATATATACATATATGTATACATATATATATTTATAAATATATAAAACTGAATCACTTTGCTGTACACCCAAAACTAACACAACATTGTAAATCAACTATACTTCAATTACAATATTTTTTTAAAAAGATGGATCTCTTCCTGAGTGTCAGCTGTCAGAATTTAAAATCTTGAAATAAATAAATAAAGACTTTATTGCACGAGGCCAATTTTCATCTCCCCTACAGAAGCCTCATGATGAATTCTATCGGATCACTTCTGGAAAAGCTGTGGCTCTTCCTTTAATATAGTATCATCCTACATGAAAAGAGTTATAGCTGTTTCTCACTTCCCTCAATCCATCTCCTTCACCTAGTTTTGTCCCTCAGATAAACTTGCAGTAAAACCTACACAGAGAGCTGAGTTCAGACTCCCTCGTGGCATCACCATCGCCTCTACCCGAACAAGCCGAGAAGATGCTATTATTCAGTCACAGGCAAACAATTCAATAGAGCAAGTGAGTACAGTGTTTCTGGCTGAAGGCCTAGCCTCCAACAAAAATGGCCCAGACTTTCTTAAGCAAAGAAGAGAGGGAGGGAAAGTAAATGGAGGAGAAAGGGTAGTGGGTTTAAGAGCGCTGCACCATAGGTTTCTGACCGGCCATGTCAGATGTGGGCTGGAGATGAGAGGAGATCTCAAACTCTGTAAAAAGCAATGGGGGCTGCAGAAAGCACAGGAAGACCATGCCCCACCCCGTCCTTAGGGTATTTCCACCCTGGTGAAGGGTAAACAGCTCAGTTGCCGGATTATGAGTTTGTTGTGCAGGGCACACCTAGAATTTTCTTTCCAGAAAGGGAGGCTCTACCAATTTTTTTAACCATTGGGTAATTATTGCAATAAAAGCTCTACACATTTGCACTTGACCCATGTGTTCCCTGTATTCGTTCATTCCCTGTGTGTTCTGTCCAGGCTATACGAAGACACGTCTTCTTCACTCTACCTTGAAGCATTTGGTTTAAGGAATTTCAACTTTCTGTTGTGTTTCATCATAATTCCTTATACTTCATATCTTAAATAAATCTTTCTTCAACACTTAGATCAAAGAGCTCAATGCTATGCACATGCAGCCAACTGACATTAAGAGGATGCAAAGGATGGTGTGAGGGACTTCCTGGTCAGTCCATCTGGTACATCACTGCCTCACATCTCAGCAAGTGATGATCAGGTGAATAATTACAACTTTATTTGGGAACCAAAGCCAACCAAGACAGGGAACTTGGAAAGGTGTCTGTGTCTAGTGGTCCCCAATCTCCATCTGCTCTCCCCACAGTAATACCATATTTAGATGGGCAGGTGCTGGTCCAGAAGCTATAGATCATCTCTAGACTATATTTCCTTCTATGCAGCTAGGGGGGCTATTCACAAATAAGCCTTTAGATATGCAAATTTGTTACTGAGCTGTTGCTACCTGGGGCAAAGAGGCTTTTTTTCTTTTTTAATTGAATCTGTTGAGAACTGATGCTTTTGTAAAATACAATACAAATTAACTATAAAATGAGCCAGGCATCTGGATCTCCTGGCAATGTCACATTGCTGTTAAAACTTTCCAAGTACTTGACTCTCAATTTCTGTGCTTATCTCAGCGCAGACTGTCCAATAGGATGTGAGAGGAAGGTATGTAGACGACATGCAGGTCATGCTTTGAAAGGGAAGGGGCGTGGTCTCCCTTGCTCCTCCACGGTCCCCTTCTTATTGGCTAAAATGCAGCTGGCCCGTGAACTACCTGGGACCACATAGACATAACCAGTGTGTTAGGAGGATAGAGAAACAAGGCAGAGGAAGTCTGGGCTCCATTGACTTCACTGAGCAAATTGCCTCACCAGCTTGAACTTCTACACTTCTATCTGGTTCAGGAGACATTGGTCACAATGGCAAACCTATACCTTATCAATATATGGACTCAAGGCCAGATTGCTAGTTGGAACATCTCTATACATATGGATGTCTGAGTATATAAACAAGTATTAAAAATCCTCTCAGCAGTGTTCTGCAGTTTTCAATGTAGAGATTTTGCAAGTATTTTGTTAAATTTAAAAGTGTTTTATGTTTTTATGCTATTATAAAAGGAGTTGGTTTAAAAAAAATACATCAAAGTCACAATAAGGTCCTACTGTATAGCACAGGGAACTATATTCAATATCTTGTAATAACCTATAATAGACAAGAATCTGAAAAAGAATAGATATATATGTGTGTGTATATATATATATGTATAACTGAATCACTTTGCTGTACATCTGAAACTAACACATTATAAATCAACTATACTTCAATAAACAAATAATAATAATAACTTGGAAAAAATACATCAAAGTCCAACTGACTCTATGTCTAAATATTTGGGTAACACACCTTGAAATTCTTATTGGTTTGGTCCCTTAGTAAAAACAGAGTCAGAAATTTACCTCCTTTCCCTCCATGTGGAGACAGGCTACTGTCTCCCTTGAGCTCTGACAGCCTCTGCGCAAAGATACACCTTGGTCATAAAAATCAATATATGATTATATGTATCCTAAAAATATCATTCAGCAATGAAATAGTTTGCTATGGAACATATGGTTTTTTTCCTGGGAGTTGAAGGAATTTGATAATGTTTTTGTATTAAATTTTGAAGCAAGTTGACAGAAAGCAGCCCATCTGCAATTGTTCCACACATAATGCACATTGACCACGGACAGGATTTAAAAAGGTGTTGGATTAGGATGCAAAAAAAAATAAAGTCAGTTTAAAAGCACTTTACCTGTATTCCTGAATAATGAGCTATTAAAAGAACTGCCTTTAAAAAGACCTTTATCGAGTTGATAATTTAATAATCTTATTAATTTAGAACTGATTGCTATTTATCCCAATGTGTGTGTGTGTGTGTGTGTGTGTGTGTGTGTGTGTGTGTGTGTGTTTAAAGGTATCTCATTTATTTTAAGCCTTGAGTAGAGCTTTCTGAACTGTCCAGGTTGGAGCTACTGAAAGTGAGTTTTGTGACCAGTGTGGTCCAGGAATTGTTTGTAATCCATCTGTACTAAGAACAGAGATTGGGAGTCAAGTACTTAGAGACATTTATAGCAACATGACATCGCTGTGAGATCCAAACACAAGTTCCACTTTCTAACAACTAATTTTTCTTGTAGAGTATTGATACAAAAGCACCAGTTCTGAACAGACTTGACATTTTAAAAAAATGGCCTTTCACCACAGATAGCAATTGGTCTAGTAACCAATTTGTGGATACGAAGGCCCATTTGCACATTAGCCCTCAGCTTCATATATGCCTTAACTCACACAGCCAACATAAAAACTTCTTAAGGACAGAGGCACAGAAGTGAGCACCTACAGTAAAAACAAAACAAAAACTTATCATATATCATATATTCTTGCCACTTGGCAACAGAGCAAGACTGTTATAACTGATATTGATTATTATCAGTGGACAAATTTGCAAAGCATAGTTTTATGAGTATAAAAATTACAAAATAATTTACTTTATAAGATAGAACAATTTGTATTCATATGTGTGTCTCAATCATAGAAACAGTAATTGTCCCCATGTCTTCTGGACTTTGTCTTCAATTCTAAAACCATTTCTTAGAATTTGCTCCAGGTGTTGGTAGCTACACCTCTGGAAAGATTCTTTGGTTGATACCAAACGCATTTGACTTATTTCTTTGGAAAGCTTCATTTTGTCCCTGGAGAAATGCAGCCTGGTTAAATGTCTGAACAAATTGTTATTATTATTTTACTGAGCAATAAACTAAAGAGTGATTGAGTTACCAGTGACTCGCAGATATTGTTAAGCCTGGAATCACATGGTTGAATGACCAGCTGGCCCAGAACTTGGGTGATTCAAATGATCCAGACGACAAGTGAGCCAGGAGCGAGAATGCCTCACACCAGTGCAAACGCAATTAATGTCAACAAAATCCCATTAAATTTATCGGTTGCCTGGCTTCTGAAAATGGTGGAACCAACCCCTTTCCTGTGCCTGCAGGGCAAATTCATTAGATGGAAAACAGCATCTTGTTAACCATGGAGTTCAGCCAGGTAAACATGGGGGGCAGTGCCAAGTCCTTGAGACACTTACAGAGGGTCAACCTAGAAGGAGGAACCACAGGGAGGAGATGCTGGACTTCCTTTATGACACACAGTAGGTTCTTCCTAAACAGTGTCTTCTTAGAGTCACCTTACAAGATGGAAAGAATATATCTGATTGTCATTCAGTTCATAAAATAATGATTATATACGGCGGGGGGACAGAGACAGAAAGATTGAGATTTTGCCTACAAGTTAATCAAAGACTCCCACTTTTTTGTTTTTTGTCTTAGTTTCTGTCTTAGTTTTTTGTCTTAGTAAGAATGATTCATTTGTGCTGACTCAACTTCAACCATATTCACATCAGATGCTCTTATGCCCACAATTGGCAACTCTGTGGAACAAAACAGAACTCGCTGGCCCCAAAAGTCATCAAACCTACAATTTTGACTTCTGTTCTATGTGCTCACACCAACTGGGTGAACATTGCTGAACTCATCCAACGCTAAACACTCTTAAATGATCCATCATTGTGCTATTTGGCAATGGGGTGGTGCCGCTTCTGAGATAACTCATGCCGCAAAACTCAACAACACTCCCCTTGTTCAAAGTAGAGATGATGAACAGTGAAAGGGCCATGTCACAGAGGGCTTTTGTGTGAACAGACTTACCACCCTGGGGTAAGAGAAGTGTAGCCTGGAGAATGGTTTGGCTGGATAAGGCAAAAAAAAAAAAAAAAAAAAAAGCCAAACAATCAAAAAGCATGGATTTTCAAAGAGATCATTTTCCCAGCCATGTCTGATTCTGAATTCAAACCCTTAGATTTCACGGTGTTCTATCAAAAATCTACTGAAATCAATCCAAAACAGAAAAATATTGAGGTGAAATGTTACCAGCATCAGAAAAAATGTCAAAAATACTTCTTTTCTTATAGAGCAAATGTTCTTTGTTGGTTAAGTTGCTAATGCAAGATGTAGCACATTATGGCAGTGGGAAATTAAAAAATTATTACTCATTCATTGAGTCAAAGCTTATGTGTCTGGCATTGCTCAAGGCTCATGGGATAGTATTTCTTTGTGCTCTTGCTTAATTTTTTTTTTCCATTTTTAATAGTGATTAGTGCATGAAGAACATCTGGGAGGGTAATGAGACAGAATTACAGAAGGGAATGGCAGAGTAATCCATTTAAGAGAGGGGAATCCCGTGAAATCTAAGAAATTTGAGCTACCATAACTCCCAGTGTCCTTTAATTTTTGTATTTTCACTTAGCCCATGGGAGAAATCAAAATTCATACATGATGGCTGATCATGGATCTTTAGGGATAACAAAAGTTGACATGTGATTAACATTCTGAAGAAAACTAGATTCTGGTTATTCTTAACATGCCATGACAAGGCTCTTCTGGAATGCAGAGCAGAGGCCATTGAGGAACAGGGGGAAAAGCGGGATGAGGTCGAAAATATCAATAGAACCAAGAAGCAGCGAGCATAGGGCAAGGGGGAAGGAGGGACAGAGAATATACCTCATGGCCTCCTAGAAGAAGTTCTGAAATGTAATGAAGGAAATAGAGGGAATATCTGTACATTAAACTGCCTGGAGCCTTCCCCATATTCTCCTAGACTCCTGAGCCTTTCTTTCATAGCATTTTTTCTTTGCTGATTTCGATGTTACCAAAAAAAATTTGTAGAGTTTCACTGCTGATTTTTTCTCCAGACCATTTGCTCATTCTTGCCCTGGGCACCCTAATCCATAACTATTGTCAGCTGAGCCAAAACTAGCTGCTTCACGATTTACCGACTTATGCAGTCTCCACAGCATCGATCCCAGCAGAAATGTAGATCAGCTTTTCCAGGGAGAGCCTCCCTCCTGAAGAAATGACCCTAGGCCAGTGTCCACCACAGAGAGAAATCCCGAAGAACTCACCTGGGTGTGCAGGCAGGAGTTGGGAGGGTCACAGGGTCTCACAGTCCATGTGACACACCATAGGCAGGAGCTCATAACTTGCTGCTCCCAGCAGTAAGACAGTGATGTGTCAGCTCTTTTCCTCTCTCCTTGCCAACTAGAATTCATTTGGATCCTAGAAAATGGAGGAGACCAGAAATCAGTTTCCCTTATTACCCACTATCATATACCGCTATTTTGGCAGAACTGGGCCCTGCAGCTGTGTGGAGGGCAAAGTCTATTTCAGTCCTGCCATCAGAATATCCAGCAGCCAATGGACAGGGGGGTTCGGTGTAAACTGGGGGAGGGAGAGGGAGCGGGTTGGAGGGGTGTATGCAAAAGATACAGGCACTGAAGGGGTCAGAGGTCTGCTAAATAAAGTGAACCTTTTCTTCCACGATTTGTTTCTCCTTGGATCACCATTGGCAATTGCACCCCAGATAAGAGGGAGCCCAGCTGGGGCCACTCTGCAAGTTCATGAGGCAGGGGAAACACACAAGCTGGGCATATGCATGATTATTACAGGAAGAGGAAAACACTGGAACTATTTAGCATCTCATGGTTGGACAGGGCTATTGCTGAGACAGTGGTGGGGAAGAGACAAATGGGGTGGGGAAAATTCTCTAATCTTAATAAAATCTGTTTGCCTCTTCCAGTAAGTAAAATATTGAGTGATTACGTGTCTGACCCTTTAATATCATCAGTGGAACGAGAGAGATCTAAAGGAAAATATTTAGAAAAACAGAGTCTATATTTTGCCTTGCCTGTGTTATGCCTTAATAGGTTCTCTCATTAGCAATAAGCCAATTCTATATAAACAATGTTTTCTCAGCAGGCAACAGCAAGTTAATAAGGTACCCTCAACACTCCTTAGAGCTCCCAGGCTTTAAGAACCTACTTAAAGAGATATTGTGGCTTTCCTGGTACTCGGCACACATTTCAGTGGGGAATAAATGGGTGTGTGCGAGGCAGTAAAGAGGAACTTCCCTTAACAAGCTTACTCTTTTCTGCCACTGTCCACTAACATGGGGAAACATGAGCAAAGCAATTATTCAGGCTTTACCTGCAAAAGGGGAAATATCATACAACCATCAGAATATATACTACAAAGGTTAATTCATTTTTTCTTTCTAAATGACTTTTTTTTCTCAATTTGGGAAGATGTTTTTAGTTCTTATTTTAAACAGATGTAACTTCTGAGGCGGGCAGATAAGCCATCTGAGTTTTAAAACCATAAGTCATTATTAATTGACTTTAGTTATCAAATTAAGTTTCTTCAAAGATCTGCTGACTTACTAAACCCCAAATCGGACACAATTGCTTTCCTGCACCTTTCCACTTGTCGATCAGCTACACAATCTGATATTTGAGATGGATTCTATTTGCCTTTGCCCAAAACTTCTTAGAATCAAACTGGATAATTATTTCCCTTTCCTCATCCTATTTAGACTTTGTACTTCCCTGGGAAAATGTAAACAGTATTTGCAAAACAGCTTAAGGAAAACCCAATTATTTCCCTGGTTTTATTAACTTGATATTTGTACCAGTAACTCTGTACTTCCACACAGATCAATAAAGTTTATCACTTGTTTCCTTCATGGATTGGCTGACATGGTCAGGGCAAAATTTAATGTCTTAAGGTCAGTATTTTGGAATTATAAAAATGATTATTTTGGACATTCTTTGTAATATTACATACAGTTCAAAAGCCAACATCTAAAAATCTATTCCCCTTTAAGAAATGTCATAATTATCTTCAATTATAAATTTAAACACATATAAATCTGTATTATGATTGGTATACTTTAAATCAGTTACTCACTTGGATCTTTAAGAATACATTTAAAACCAGTATAGTATAGGAATACTTGCTATTGATCAAAAATAGAAAGATTTCACAATATGTGTTAACCTACATCTTACTTACCTTTCTTTTTCTTTATCTTATGAAATAAAAATGTTTTGCAAAATAGGATTGCTACTCCCAAGCCCCCCTAGACAAGCCATTAAAATCAAAATGACAATCTTATTAGCTTTAACTTTAATTGGTTTTATACAATCAGTGCTTTAAGTTGTTAGGTAAATTCACTTCTCAATATATTTTAAGTATTAAAAGATTACCTTGATGTCTAATAAAAATAAAATATTTGTATTAGCTTTAACTAAATTGTTTTTTCTTTTTAAGCATTACTTCCCCTCTGTCTTTCATTTTATGTTATATGCACTGCGAGTATTCCCAATATTTTTAGAGTTTCAATACCCTACTGTTAACATATTTATGTTTTACTTGAAGAGAATTGAAACATATTTTAAAAGTTGAAAGTTTACCTCATTCCTTCAGAAAACTCAGTACACGTCAATGTATCACAGTATCAGGATTGATCATCACCTATTTAGGGGCTGAATCATTCATATCCTAACTAGAATTTCTCATCTTTCTTTTAAAAAACTTTAAACAAGTATAAATAAGTTTTAATATCCTGAAGATTTTAATAGGAAAATCACATGTGTATGGTTATACTTCTAATAATTAAATCATTTTAAAGCTAGAGGAATACGTTAGCTCAAACATTATTTTGAGGACAAGAAAATGGAGCTCCAGTATATATAATTTATTATGTGGCAAACAGACAAAATGCAATCTTGAATTAATTCACTGACACTATTCCTTGAGTAACAATAACAACAAGACTGTAAACAGTTTCAATGTTTGTTATATTGTTATTTGTAAATCCAGGATAGCAATCACAACTAAAAAAAACAAAAAAACAAAAAAAAACACAAAACCTTAAATTTTACATTCTACTCAAAGATACAGGTGCTCTGACTATACCAAATCTGTTCTCACTAATACCCAAAGCAAGGGTTCTTAACATCGTTTTTGGTTTTGTTTTTTTTATATTACATCACATTTCACTGACATTTAAGTTATCAACCATCTGAAGGGACTAAAACCAGGCCCCCCTTACTACTCAAAAAGATAACATTCACAGTGATAATGTGTCAAGCAACTGTACTCGAGTGATTTTGATTTTGATTCATTTCTTGTCTTTACAACTTTCATTTTGACCTTTTTCAAATGGACACAGAAATGAGTGAGTGGTGTGATTTCTTTTCATTCATTGATTTGGCCATTCTAAACCTTTCACTGAGTGCCTAATATACGTGAAGCATTATAAAATGGCATGACCACAAATAAAGCAAATATTGCCAAAGTTTCGATTAACAAAAACAGCATGTCTGGAATGAGATAAGTGCTGGCTCAGCTACTACTAGAGTATCATTTTCAGCCATCCTCTAATAAGGATGCACCTGGGGTGCACTAAGAAGCAAGTGACCAGAAATCGTCAGCCTGCAACTTCCGGATGGACTAGGAATGTGTAGCCAGGGAGGAGATACCTTGGTTGTAATAAACTTTGCCTTGGAGTTCCTCAACTGTATCATTTAGTTAAGGCCTCCCCTATTTTTCTGTAGTATTTTTTTTCTCAGACTTAGTTGTGCTTTCTTACTTTTCAAGCATATATAACTATGTTTATTTTACTTCTCCCCAATGGATACACAAAACTGCAGGATCTCCTAACAAGTCCTCTATGTTGAACACTTTCAGGGCATCATTTACCAGTGGGAAGGAATACTTTCTGCTCGTTTGCCTTTTAGCATTTATGTTTCCTTCTTAACTACACGTCAAGCAAGAACGTTTGAGCTAACCCAAGTCCTGGAATTGGGTAAGGATTCCTCTGTTTACTTAAAATATTTGTTTAAGTTTTGCTTCATTTGTTTAAATACCCAATAAACCAGTAGTAATTTCTTTAGTTCACATTCTATGTTTAAACCAAAAAGAAAGAATAAGTATGATCATATTGTGAAGTATATATGGTAAAGAATAAACTGGACTTTAAATTTATCACAGAGAGAGTTTGATCATCTATCTCCAAGGTTAAGTTCTTTAACTGTTCATAAAATTTGCCAAGCTTTCCTCACATCATTAGGATGTTTCAAATTGTAACCCCCAAAATCATTTGTTTTTACCTCAATAATTTTATCTTGACTCTTTTTAATAGGCATGTGAATGTCTTTCAATCCCTAAGTCTCTCCAAGACCAAACTAAAAGGAAGACAGAGAGAGAAAATAAAAATCCCTTTCTTTGCCTCCTTCTAACCAATAATCGCTTATGAAGTTCATCAGCTATGAAGGACAGAAAAGGCAGAATCACAGACACAACTGGAAAAGTAACAGGAGGTACATTTCCATCCCACAGACTAACTTTGTGATGTGCTTCATTTAGCAGTTCCCAGGCCCAGGTGGAAATTCTCTAGCATCTTCTTAATAAAGTTTCATGTTGGGAAAGTTTCATGTAACAAGTCATGTTTATTATGTCAGCAGATTTTTTTTTTTAAGCTAGACTAAATTCATAGCACCACGCATGATTTACAATAAAACCTTAATGAAACGCTGAGAACTGTTTAAAAAGCTGCAGCAGGTTTTTAAGGAAATTGGTTGTCTGTATTTACTCTTTGAATTAAGTGTTAAAGAAAAACAGAATAATAATATATAAAACCCTGGTTTCCTGTAACAACAATAATTATGATAACTAACATCTGTATATGGCTTTACAGTTTGCAAAGTGCTTTCTCATACATTACCTCATTTAGTAGAGTGGAAATGTTTAATGATCCCAGTCTTAAATTGCATTTCATTAATGGTATATACATATAATATTAATAAGCACATATATGTAATATTATATATATAATATTAATAAACACATTTAGAAGAAACTATCTTCATAAGCACTCTGCACTAAGCCTGAACAAAAGGGAGATAGGGAGAGGTTGAAATCCAATATCAACCCTATAAATCAAATAAATGTCAAATAAAATCTGTCAAACACTTCATAATGTTCTGTGCATGTCATCAAACTCAAGGAGAATCCTGCTGTGTCACCTCAGAATGATAAAGAGATCTAAGGTGTGAAAGCACGCTGTTAGAAGTTTCATTAAAGCCTTATTTACTAGTTCCAAATGAATTTACATTGATCTTTTAAACTATTGCTAACCACAAATGCATTAAACCTAAACAGTCTTCATTTACTGAGAAATAAATGTGTCAGCAGAATCATGACTTTTGTCCAATGTTGTTCCGGCATTTAATTCACAAAGGCTCAGTGTTAAGCTTTTTATTGCTTGTTGTGCTAAAGCCTGTTCATTTAATTGCAAATATATTTCCTTCCTGCATCATTATCAAAATTGTTATCTTAAGGAAATATTGTTTTTAAATAATCTGCTGGAAAACCAGAGCCGTACATGGGCTTATTCCGAATAATTGTTTCCTGCTACAGATGAGTTAGCAATTAAGTGGTAACGTTGCTTAAACAATTTTAAAAGGAGGTGAGGATAAAAGGAATCGGACTGTGCTGATCCAAGTTATGAGAAGCTTTTGGAGTTTTTTGTGGCGTCAACATGCACTCGTGGCTGATTTAATCAATACTTACCTGTTTACATTTTAAAAGAACTTGGTTAATGGTTCCAGGGCCTAATCTAATAAATAAATCATTTCAATGTAGGTTGTAATTTTGTGAGATATGAATTAATTCAAAAGTGACCTTAGTCTTTCTATCCTTGAAATGGAGACAAATGTTCTGCATTTGAGCTTGACCTTGACCTTGATCTTTCCTTATATTAATTTGGGGAAAGGACTTGCAGCCAGGTTTTAAATTAAATGATGCCAGTAACACTATTATGGGCACACCCATACTAAAGAAAAAAATAAAGATGCTATAATAAAATAAGGAAGAAAATGCATTATGTGACTTCAGAATCTACAGTATTTACATGCACTTTTTTAAAAATTACTTTTCCATAGCTAAACACAACAGGCATGGCATGTTTGTTTCAGTGGGTGAAAATGTATCGACAGCATCCCCCATTCTTCATTAGTTAAACCCACGCTAAATAGATTGCGTCATATTGTCCATTAAAGGAGACTTACAAAAAAAGGAAGTGCTCTCCAGGAGATGACTCCAGTTCAACAGTATTTAAATTCAAGAAAAGAGCAATTGTTTACTGAGGAGATGACTATGGGAAACATTTTGGAGAGTGTTCATTATTTCTGAGATTAGTTCTATTGCTAACAATGGAGAAAGACACGATTTCTAGAAATTAAAGCAATATAAATCCAATGGGAAGCAACCAAGATAATTCAAATATGCAGTTAAAAAAAATTGCCAGTAATTGACTGGTGATTATTGCTCTATTTCAAAAGAATTGAGCAACCCTCCATGCACCTGTTACTACATGGAATTATCCAGTTTATTTCAGAGGGAAACAGTAAGAAAATGATTGGCAGGGTGGGACCAGAAATGGGTGGACCCCTGCAGTGGACCAATGAGCAATTAGCCATGTCCTGCGTGGCCAAGACTGGGGAGTGACAGGAAGACACAAATGATAAGAGTCTAAGGTAGTAAACACTCACAGCCTACCTTGATTCATCCTGTCCTTTGTCCGCCATGGAGTATCGGGAACATGGGCAAGGGACAACCATTCCCAAGGTACAGGGGGTACCCACCCCAAACTTCGATAATACATCTACATCCCAGCAGCCTGGAAACCAACAGACTTGTCTAGGTATTTTCTGGGTTTCTCCTGCAGAACTCACAGAGCGAAGGGCTCCAGGAGTGTGATGGAAATGGGTAGCAGCTACTAAGTAGTTAGAAAATGGAGTTAGAAAATGGGTAATACGGGAAAGAGATTTCTATTTCTGCAGTCAGCTGAGCCTCTGAAACCTGGCTTCCCAAGAACGAAGGTGTTACCTTGACAAGGCTGTTGATGGGCATCCTCTCACATCTCTGCCCACATGCATCTTTCAACGTGCTCTCCCACCATCACAACCTTCTGCTGCTGTCACCCTCCTCCTCTCCCGGGTCTTACATGGTTATAAATATTGCAGTTCTCGAGCACTTGTGTGCCCTTCCGCCGGCTTCAGAACTCCTCTCCTTGCTTGCTCACCTCCACACACCTCCCACCACTTTGATTTTGACCTAACATTACCTGTGGTTTTCTTGTAGCTTCCACCATCCATTTAGGTACTCCAAAGGATTGGATTATTGTCTTAAATGCCTTCTTGAAATCAAGACCCAATTCTTTTCTGAGGTCAAAGCTCAGATTTCCTCTTGCTCACAGTCACCTGCTATTTGGCAATCTTCTGCCATCCATAAAAGCATCCTGCATGTGCTAAAGTGTACCGCAACATACTAACTCTTTGCTGCTCCCAAGCCGAAGAGATGCTCAGTGAGGATTTACCTTCTCCTCTCTGGTCTTACCTTAGCCGTCACTGGACGCCAGGTATATGCATGCACTTCATATGTTCTCATTCTCTGAAAATCCAGGCGAACAATGTCAGTATCACCAGCTACCTAATTTTCCCTTAAGAAAATATATGTTTAACAAAACTTTAGGACCTTCTGGAGATCACAGCTGAGGAAAAGTCTCTGAGTACTTTGAAACAATTAATTCGAAAACCTGAGACACAGTATACATTCTTTTTATGAACAACAACATGGATGTTTACATTCAAGTTCCTGCCTAGATGTGGACACAGATGTCTCAAGCTGGTAACAGGCAGAGCAAATCAGACTGGAAAGTGTGTTTTAGCCCACACAGGCTAATTCGTATCTTAAACTGGTCTGGATCCAATACATAAAAAGCTGATGACCTGACAACAGAGACCATGTTCCCATACTTTCTGTAGTGACTGGGCAGACATTGTACTCTTCAGATACAACATATGTTTTACAGGACTTGAGGAACCCAGCCCACTTCTCTCAAACATATAACCTGTGCGACCCCCAGGGAGACTTGAATGGTCCACCCTTGATGGATAAATTTTTTGAAAGTCAAGAAAATTTTGATGAATAAGAAATAAATAGATTTTTACTCAGTGTGCTTTTGGGAATCCTCTTAATAGCTTCATTCCAACAACATCCCAATCCAGTGACTATATCTGTTTACTTTTTCTGATGATGAAACAGGGTTGGTCCCTTTGCATATCTGGCATCTAAGAGAAACCATGAGCATCCATCAAGGGCATTAAGTGTTAACCTCACTTTCACTTTATGAGTTTCGGGCCATAGGCTCGCGGACCAATCCAACTGTTGATCCATAAACAGTGTCCCCATCCTGAAGAGTATAAAGTGAGGTTAAGCACAAGAAACCACCAAGAGCATCTCCTTCAAATATTTACAAGGCTGTAATATATGTATGTGTTTTATGTCTTGGTCAATATGTCTGATTGGTGGGAGTTCCATTTTTATGAGTTCCAGGTGCTTTAACTCACGAGCTTTTTATTCACATCTAGAATATAGGTATATATATTTCCAGATACAATCTTATCCAGCCACTTCAGATGTTAGTACTAACAATTTCAAGAATATTCAAGCAATAGGATGGAACAGATTCCTCTAGAATGAAACCAAAACAATATTAATAACAACCATAAGACCAAGATGAAACATTATGAGAGCCTCATTTGGGAAGCTTATCTAAAGAATAAGCCATTTATTAATGAGTATAAACCCTATTTATACATTCAATCATTCCCATCTTCAACTCATTGCTCTACTTTTTCTTTCAATATTTTATTTCTATATGATGCCCCTTGATCCCTCAGTAGGTTTCATTGGAAGGGTATGCTCTTTGAGAAAATAAGATCAATAATGTTATCACTTTCAACTGCGCTATCATTTTCACAGATCCAAGTTGAAATGAAATCAATTATGAGAACAAGTAGCACTGTTTTATTACTAATGAATGAATTTAGCATTGTTTCCCATATTCCCACCACTTAAAATGGAAGAAATAGAGCAAATGTGGTCCAGAGAAAGCTCAAATAGTCCAGGCTAATGGTGGAAATACTTAAGTATCATCCGTATACAGCTAATATAAACCAAAGTGGTTTATTACTACTGTTTTGTGATTTATGACTCACATTATGACTTTATTTTGAAATGGTTGCATGAAATATTAATGTGTGGTGAAAGAACACACAAGAAGGAGCAGGGATCATGTTCTATCAGATGTTAGGCTGCTCAGTGATTTATTCCTCATAATACACTGAACTCAAGTCTTAGTATCCTATTTGCTCTCTTATTGTAATCAGCCCCTCATATTCAAACTTTTCAAGGTGAGGTAGCGTACTTTTGTTCCTAGATTGTAGGTTGTGTACTGTTAATTTTTAAAAGGATGGAGTGGTTTATAACAAATGTGAATAATTTATAGCAAATGTTCTCAGCATTGATTAGTGTTCTTTAGAAATAGAATGTCTTCTTGATATGCATCACTCCTTTAATGCCTTATGAAAAGTCAGAAGACCTATTACTGCACTGCTTAATGGACAAATCAACTTTAATTTTAGTCATATATAATATGAAAGATAAGTACCTATGTTTTTCCCTGTTTGGGATTTGCCAGGCATTAACACTGAACATTAGCTCAAAGCAATCTAAAGAGAAGTTAACAATAGAACACAATTGCTCTCCCTTGGAATTTACATTTGATCTGGTTTCTCCAAACTTTGGGGTGGATGGTTTCTGAAATTTTTCATTTTGCTGCACTTTAAGTCATTCTGAACCTCACTTTGCAAAGCTCGAACTTGGGGACTTAAGTAACAGATTCCACAACAACTTTACTGAACAAGTATTTTAATTTATACAGTTTCCTATTTCATTTTAATTTGATCAACTGCATCCAATGCATGAAAAACAGTATCTTTTTGAATCATCATGAAAGTTAACATGGTTTGATTTTTATAGTATTGAATTCACCAATTATGATTTTATCATATATATTTAAATGTCAATTATTGGTAAATAAAACATAAAATAATAATAGTTGACACTGTTCTTTCTATACAAATGACATACACTGTCCAAGAGCTTTACATATATTAACTGACTTTATTCTCTCAATAACCTGTAACATAAGTACTGTTGTAAGGCCTGATATACAAAGAGGAAACTGAGGCACAGAATCAGTAAGTAACGTGCCCTAGTGACACTGCCAGTCGCGGAATTCGATTTAAGAAAGTAGATGGCTTGATTTCAGAATCTATGCTCTTACTACTACACTATTCCTATTGTCCTTTGCTCAGAAACATTTAGCTTCAATGCCCTTTGTATAAACACAGAAAAATGAAAAGATCCAATGATCTGGACCTTAAGAGTACAAAATCTAACTTTATGAAGGACCAATGTTAAGAATTAGGTTCAAATGGTGAAAGGGGAAAAGGACAGATTTTGCTTTTGAAATTCTTCAACATGTCCTTGAACACCCATGGTCATCCAAATGGCAAGATGGCTACCTCCTGCATGCTCCAGGGATAGTAAAATGTACAGCAAGAGCACTAGGTCAGAGAGAACTTGGCTATGAATACACATCATACTGGGCAATCCTGGGATTATCGCTGAACTTCTCCGAGACAAGATTTCCATTTCCAAACTAGATAATAACACCCACCAGTAAAGCAGCTGTGACAATAAGAGCTAATATAAAGTGTCTGGCATATAGGTACACAGTATGTTATGATATATATCTGTTGTCATTGTTTTTGTTCTATCAATTTTATTCTTTCAGCAAGCCTACCCTCAGACCGAGTCACTGCATGAGGGCAGGGAACTCAGCCCTTTTATGATGTTAACCCCTAAGCTCTTTAGTTACCCTTCCCGCCTTGCTCCTGCCATTCAAACTTACATTGCAACTCACTCAGTTAAATTCACATGCATTCTTAACTTCCAATAGCCATTGGAAAAATGATACAAGAGACACTGAGAAGGCAGAGGGACTATGTGATGTCCTACACAAACACATCTCCACTCAGGGAAAATCCTTTCAGGGAAGATGCTTTGCTCTTACCTCTGTGGTTCGGTTGGTAAATGTGTGACCACTGATATTCCTTTTCTGTGAATTCCTCGTCCTTTCCCAGCAAGATAAGAGCTTGAGAGAATAAATAGAAGAAAATCAAAGAGAAAAGAATCTGTATGATTTGGGAAAAGAAGACAGATGGAAACCAAGAGGGAGAAGAAATGAAGAAACGAGAGAAAGGGAGAAAAGGTTTCTTCCAGAGAGAAAGTAAATCAATAGTAGACATTTCCGCACGGAATAACTGTGATAGAAAGAGGATGCAAACTGAGCCAGGCTCATTTATTGTTTTGTGCATCCAGTTATAGAAAGTAGCGTGAATAGCAAAGGGTTCTGCCACAAACATGGAATTCCCAAAAATGAAAAAGGGCAATTCCACGGAAGTGAAGCATTGCTGCAGCCTTATTGTATTATTATTATTATTATTATTATTATTATTATTATTATGAAAAAGCACATCACATGCCAAGGGCTGTTCAACTTTGTAACTTAGCTGCCCTAAGACAAGGGTGTGAGGTCTAAATGCTCCTCCCTCGACCTAACCAGAAGTGGATGGAAATATAACCCTTTATCCACCTGAGGCTCCAAGGAATGATTTTTAAAGTTGCCTCCATCTCTTTAGATGTATGCATGAGGGGAGAAATGGCCTGCGTAGAGCAGTTTTTTAAATGCTGCTTAATATTTTTCCTTTATATCTACCATCTTTTTCTTTTGACCGTTTTGTGTCATAAGGATCGTGACTACTTTTTTTTTTTAAACTTTTGCTACCTCCTTTCTCTCATCTTTCTCTCCCAATTTTAATTCTTCCCTGAGAACAGATAAGAACCCCAGACTTCAGTCTAGACTTCCCATAGCTCCCCCTCCTCCCCCACTGCAATGACCCAATTGCCTGATTGTGAATGAGTAAGTGTCACGGAAAAAAGGTCTATGTACATAACTACTAACCTATGCTCCATAATGGAAAGTTTTAAAGCCAAAAAGACTACTTTGGAAGGGACCTTCAAGATGGTGGAGGAGTAAGACATGGAGATCACCTTCCTCACCACAAATACATCAAAAATACATCAACATGTAGAACAACTCCTACAGAACATCTACTGAATGCTGGCAGAAGACCTCAGACTTCCCAAAAGGCAAGAAACTCCCCGTGTACCTAGGTAAGGCAAAAGAAAAAAGAAAAAACAGAGAAAAGAATAGGGACAGGACCTTCCCCTATGAGAGGGAGCTGTGAAGGAGGAAAAGTTTCCACACACTGGTGCAGACAAGGGGTGGGAGTGGGGGAAGCTTTGGAGCCACGGAGGAGAGCACAGCAACAGGGATGCAGAGGGCAAAGTGGAGAGATTCCCGCACAGAGGATCGGTGCCGACCAGCACTCACCAGCCCAAGGCTTGTCTGCTCACCCGCTGGGATGGGGAGGGGCTGGTAGCTGAGGCTCCGGCTTCGGAGGTCAGATCCCAGGGAGAGGACTGTGGCTGGCTGTGTGAACACATCCTGAAGGGGGCTAGTGCGCCACAGCTAGCCTGGAGGGAGTCCGAGAAAAAATCTGGACCTGCCTAATAGGCAAGAGACCATTGTTTCAGGGTGTGCAGGAGAGGGGATTCAGAGCGTCGCTTAAAGGAGCTCCAGAGATGGGTGTGAGCCACGGCGATCAGCACGGACACCAGAGGTGGGCATGAGACACTAAGGCTGCTGCTGCAACCACCAAGAAGCCTGTGTGCGAGCACAGGTCACTCTCCACAACCCCCTTCCAGGGAACCTGTACAGCCCGCCACTGCCAGGGTCCCGTGATCCAGGGACAACTTCTCCGGGAGAACACACTGTGTGCCTCAGGCTGGTGGAATGTCATGCCCGGCCTCTGCCGCTGCAGGCTCGCCCCTCATTCTGTACCCCTCCAAACCCCCAGCCTGAGTCAGCCAGAGCCTCCAAATCAGTTGCTACTTTACCCCTGTCCTGTCTGAGTGAAGAACAGACACCCTCAGGCAACCTACACACAGAGGCGGGGCCAAATCCAAAGCTGAGCCCTGGGAGCTGTGCAAACAAAGAAGAGAAAGGGAAATTCCTCCCAGCAGCCTCAGGAGCAGTGGATTAAATCTCCACAATCAACTTGATGTACCCTGCATCTGTGGAATACCTGAATAGACAACGAATCATCCCAAAATTGAGGCAGTGGACTTTGGGAGCACCAGTAGACTTGGGGTTTGCTTTCTGCATGTAATTTGTTTCTGGTTTTATGTTTATCTTAGTTTAATATTTAGAGCTTATTACCATTGGTAGATTTGTTCATTGATTAGGTTGTGCTCTTGTTTTTTCTTATATATATATATTTTTTTTCCTTTTTCTCTTTATGTGAGGGTGTATGTGTATGCTTCTTTGTGTGATTTTCTCTGTATAGCTTTGTTTTTACCATTTGTCTTATGTTTCTGTCTGTCCTTTTTTTTTTTTTTAGTATAGTTTTTAGTGCTTGTTACCATTGTTGGATTTGTTTATTGGTTTGGTTGCTCTCTTCTTTCTTTTTTTATTACATTTTTATTTTTAATAATTTTATTTATTTTAATTATTTTATTCTTTTTTTTTCTTGCTTTTTTTTCACCCCTTTTCTTCTGAGCCATGTAGCTGACAGGGTCTTCGTGCTCCAGCCGGGTGTCAGGCCTGAGCGTTGTAGATGGGAGAGCCGAGTTCAGAACATTGGTCCAACAGAGACTTCCTGGTCCCATGTAATATCAAATGGCAAAAGTTCTTCTAGAGATCTCCATCTCAACACTAAGACCCAGCTCCACTCAACAACCAGCAAGTTACAGTGCTGAACACCCTATGCCAAACAACTAACAAGTCTGGAACACAACCCCATCCATTAGCAGAGAGGCTGCCTAAAATCCTAATAAGTTCACAGACACCCCAAAACACACCACCAGATGCGGTCCTGCCCACCAGAAAGACAAGAACCAGCCTCATCCACCAAAACACAGGCACCAGTTGCCTCCACCAGGAAGCCTACACAACCCACAGAACCAACTTTAGCCACTGAGGGCAGACACCAAAAACAGTGGGAACCTGCAACCTGTGAAAAGGAGACTCCCAAAGGCAGTAAATTAAGCAAAATGAAAAGACAGAGAAACACACAGCAGATGAAGGAGCAAACTAAAAACCCACCAAACCAAAAAAAAAATGAAGAGGAAATAGGCAGTCTACTTGAAAAAGAATTCAGAGTAATGATAGTAAAGATGATCCAAAATCATGCAAATAGAACGGAGAAAATACAAGAAACGTTTAACAAGGAACTAGAAGAACTGAAGAGCAAACAAACAATGATGAACAAAACAATAAATGAACTTAAAAATTCTCTAGAAGGAATCAATAGCAGAATAACTGAGGCAGAAGAATGGAAAAGTGACCTGGAAGATAAATAGTGGAAATAACTACCACAGAGCAAAATAAAGGGAAAAAAATGAAGAGAGTTGAGGACAGTCTCAGAGACCTCTGGGAAAACATTAAATGCACCAACATTCGAATTATAGGCGTCCCAGAAGAAGAGAAAAAGAAAGGGACTGAGAAAATATTTGAAGAGATTATAGTTGAAAACTTCCATAATATGGAAAAGGAAATAGTCAAGTCCAGGAAGCGCAGAGAGTCCCATAAAGAATAAATCTAAGGAGAAACACACCATGACATATATTAATCAAGCTATCAAAAATTAAATACAAAGAAAAAATATTAAAAGCAGCAAGGGAAAAATAACAAATAATATACAAGGGAATCCCCATAAGGTTAACAGCTGATTTCTCAGCAGGAACTCTGCAATCCAGAAGGGTGTAGCAGGACATATTTAAAGTGATGAAAGGGAAAAACCTACAACCAAGATTACTCTACCCAGCAAGGATCTCATTCAGATTCGACGGAGAAATTTAAACCTTTACAGACAAAAGCTAAGAGAATTCAGACACCAAACCAGCTTTACAACAAATGCTAAAGGAACTTCTCTAGGCAGGAAACACAAGAGAAAGAAAAGACCTACAATAACCAACCCAAAACAATTAAGAAAATGGTAATAGGAACATACATATTGATAATTACCTTAAATGTAAATGGATTAAATGCTCCAACCAAAAGACATAGACTGGCTGAATGGATACAAAAACAATACCCGTATATATGCTGTCTACAAGAGACTCACTTCAGACCTAGGGGTACATAAAGACTGAAAGTGAGGGGATGGAAAAAGATATGCCATGCAAATGGAAACCAAAAGAGAGCTGGAGTAGCAATTCTCATATCAGACAAAATAGACTTTAAAATAAAGACTGTTACAAGAGACAAAGAAGGACACTACATAATGATCAAGGGATTGCTCCAAGAAGAAGATATAACAATTGTAAATATTTATGCACCCAACATAGGAGCACCTCAATACATAGGGCAAATGCTAACAGCCATAAAAGGGGAAATTGACAGTAACGCAATCATACTAGGGGACTTTAACACCCCACTTTCACCAATGGAAAGATCATACAAAATGAAAATAAATAAGGTAACACAAGCTTCAAATGATACATTAAACAAGATGGACTTAATTGATATTTAGAGGACATTCCATCCAGAAACAGAATACACTTTCTTCTCAAGTGCTCATGGAACTTTCTCCAGGATAGATCATATCTTGGGACACGAATAAAGCCTTAGTAAATTTTAAAAAATTGAAATCGTATCAAGTATCTTTTCCGACCACAATCTTGTGAGACTAGATATCAATTAAAGGAAAAATATCTGTAAAAAATACAAACACATGGTGGCTAAACAATACGCTACTAAATAACCAAGAGATCACTGAAGAAATCAAAGAAGAAATCAAAAAATACCTAGAAATAAATGACAATGAAAACACGATGACCCAAAACCTATGGGATGCAGCAGAAGCAGTTCTAAGAGGGAAGTTTATAGCAATACAATCCTACCTCAAGACACAAGAAACACCTGAAATAAACAACCTAACCTTACACCTAAAGCAGTTAGAGAAAGAATAACAAAAAAAAACCCAAAGTTAACAGAAGGAAAGAAATCCTAAAGATCAGATCAGAAATAAATGAAAAAGAAATGAAGGAAATGATAGCAAAGATCAATAAAGCTAAAAGCTGGTTCTTTGAGAAGATAAATAAAATTGATAAACCATTAGCCACAAGAAAAGAAAGAAGACTCAAATCAATAGAATTAGAAATGTAAAAGGAGAAGTAAAAACTGACACTGCAGAAATCCAAAGATGATGAGAGATTACTATAAGCAGCTTTATGCCAATAAAATGGACAACCTGGAAGAAATGGACAAATTCTTAGAAAAGCACAACCTTCCAAGACTTAACCAGGAAGAAATAGAAAATACAAACAGAACTATCACAAGCACTGAAATTGAAACTATGATTAAAAATCTTCCAACAAACAAAAGCCTAGGACCAGGTGACTTCACAGGATAATTCTATCAAACACTTAGAGAAGAGCTAACATCTATTCCCAAACTCTTCCAAAATATAGCAGAGGGAGGAACACTCCCAAACTCATTCTACGAGGCCACCATCACACTGATACCAAAACCAGACTAACATGTCACAAAAAAAGAAAACTACAGGCCAATATCACTGCTGAACATAGATGCAAAAATCCTCAACAAAATACTAGCAAACAGAATCCAACAGCACATTAAAAGGATCATACACCAGGATCAAGTGGGGTTTATCCCAGGAATGCAAGGATTGTTCAATATATGCAAATCAATCAATGTGATACACCATATTAACAAACTGAGGGATAAAAACCATATGATAATCTCAATAGATGCAGAAAAAGCTTTTGACAAAATTCAACACCCACTTATGATAAAAACCCTCCAGAAAGTAGGCATACAGGGAACTTACCTCAACATAATAAAGGCCATATATAACAAACCCACAGCCAACATCGGTCTCAATAGTGAAAAACTGAAACCACTTCCACTAAGATCAGGAATAAGACAAGGTTGCCCACTCTCACCGCTATTATCTAACATATTTTTGCAAGTTTTAGCCACAGAAATCAGAGAAGAAAAAGAAATTAAAGGAATCCAAATTAGAAAAGAAGATGTAAAACTGTCACTGTTTGCAGATGACATGATACTATACATAGAGAATCCTAAAGATGCTACCAGGAAACTACTAGAGCTAATCAATGAATTTGGTAAAGTAGCAGGATACAAAATTAATGCACAGAAATCTCTTGCATTCTTATATGCTAATGATGAAAAATCTGAAAGAGAAATTAAGGAAACACTCCCATTTATCATTGCAATAAAAAGAATAAAATACCTA
Source organism: Aethalodelphis obliquidens (assembly GCF_003676395.1). Classification (NCBI taxonomy): domain Eukaryota; kingdom Metazoa; phylum Chordata; class Mammalia; order Artiodactyla; family Delphinidae; genus Aethalodelphis; species Aethalodelphis obliquidens. The sequence continues at coordinate 9,587,667 of NW_020837945.1, read as the reverse complement.
GGAATAAACCTACCTAAGGAGACAAAAGACCTGTATGCAGAAAACTATAAGACACCGATGAAAGAAACTAAAGATGATACAAACAGATGGAGAGCAATTCCGTGTTCTTGGATTGGAAGAATCAACATTGTGAAAATGACTATACTACCCAAAGCAATCTGCAGATTCAATACAATCCCTATCAAACTACCAATGGCATTTTTCACAGAACTAGAACAAAAAATTTCACAATTTGTATGGAAACAAAGAAGACCCCGAATAGCCAAAGCAATCTTGAGAAAGTAAAAGGGAGCTGGAGGAATCAGGCTCCCTCACTTCACACTATACTACAAAGCTACAGTAATCAAGACAGTATGGTGCTGGCACAAAAACAGAAATATAGATCAATGGAACAGGATAGAAAGCCCAGAGATAAGCCCATGCCCATATAGTCACCTTATCTTTGATAAAGGAGGCAAGAATTTACAATGGAGAAAAGACAGCCTCTTCAATAAGTGGTGCTGGGAAAACTGGACAGGTACATGTAAAAGAATGAAATTAGAACACTCCCTAACCCCAAACACAAAAATAAACTCAAAATGGATTAAAAACGTAAATGTAAGGCCAGACACTATAAAACTCTTAGAGGAAAACACAGGCAGAACACTCTATGACATAAATCACAGCAAGATTCTTTTTGACTCACCTCCCAGAGAAATGGAAATAAAAACAAAAGTAAACAAATGGGACCTAATGAAAATTAAAAGGTTTTGCACAGCAAAGAAAACCATAAACAAGAGGAAAAGGCAACCCCCAGAATGGGAGAAGATATCTGCAAATGAAGCAACTGACAAAGGATTAATCTCCAAAATTTACAAGAAGCTCATGCAGCTCAATATCAAAAAAACAAACAACCCAATCCAAAAATGGGCAGAAGACCTAAATAGACATTTCTCCAAAGAAGAAATACAGATTGCCAACAAACACATGAAAGGATGCTCAACATCACTAACCATTAGAGAAATGCAAATCACAACTACAATGAGTTATCACCTCACACCAGTCAGAATGGCCATCATCAAAATATCTACAAACAATAAATCCTGGAGAGGGTGTTGAGAAAAGGGAACCCTCTTGCACTGTTGGTGGGAATGTAAATTGATACAGTCACTGTGGAGAACTGTATGGAGGTTCCTTAAAAAATGAAAAATAGGACTACCATACGACCCAGCAATCCCACTATAGGGCATATACCCTGAGAAAACCATAATTCAAAAAGAGTCATGTACCAAAATGTTCATTGCAGCTCTATTTACAATAGCCAGGACATGAAAGCAACCTAAGTGTCCATTGACAGATGAATGGATAAAGAAGATGTGGCACATAGATACAATGGAATATTACTCAGCCATAAAAAGAAACAAAATTGAGTTATTTGTAGTGAGATTGATGGACCTAGAGTCTGTCATACAGAGTGAGGTAAGTCAGAAAGAGAAAAACAAATACTGTATGCTAACACATATATATGGAATCTAAAAAAAAAAAAGAATGGTTCTGAAGAACATAGGGGCAGGGCAGGAACAAAGACACAGATGTAGAGAATGGACTTGAGGACACAGGGAGGGGGATGGGTAAGCTGGGATGAAGTGAAAGAGTGGCATGGACATATATGCACTACCAAATGTAAAATAGACAGCTAGTGGCAAGCAGCCACATAGCACAGGGAGATCAGCTCGGTGCTTTGTGACCACCTAGAGGGGTGGGATAGGGAGGTTGGGAGGGGGACGCAAGAAGGAGGGGATATGGGGATATATGTATACGTATAGCTGATTCACTTTGTTATACAGCAGAAAATAACACACCCATATAAAGCAATTATACTCCAATAAAGATGTAAAACAAAAAGACTACTTCGTGTGGTCCACCACACCAGTTAGGAGGAAAGATCCTTTTAAACACAATCACTCATGTGTCATCTCAAATATTAAACCCTGAGAGATGCTTCACAGTGTATGGGTCTAATGCTGTTGACCAGTTGGCCTGTAGACTGTTAAATAAACCACGTTGTCCATGAATTCCCCCCGCACATTAAAAGGCAGAAGTTGGCAAATGTATACAGTATACTTCAGCTTATTAAGGGTATTTTTAGACTATCCCTTTTGGGTTAATAAAAACAAAAATTGTCTTGTAGAAGGGAAAAACTCTCTGGGGCACTTGGAATATCATGCATTCCAGACTTGGAAAGGAGTTACAATTTCCAGTTTCAACAAAACTTTTCTTACCTAAATAGGAAGCCAGAAAAAAAAAGATAGAAGTTTACATCATAACTCAGGTCCGTCTATTCTTCTGATAAGAAAATAAGACCTAAAACAAAAACAAACAAAAACTCATCAGTTATTAAACTTTGTAGGAGGATAAAGAAATGTCATTCTCACTTTCAAATTTCTTTATATATTTCTTGAGAGGTAAATGGGTCCTGTCTTCCCTCCAAATTCTCCTTTAGAAGAAAATTTCCAAAGACTTTTCATTCTGTGAGTAAAATGTACATCCCCATTTATTCAGTGGTATATTTAACAAATATTTTTGGAAGTCCTACTACGTACCAGGCACTGTATCAAACCCCAGGGATCCAGCAGTGAACATGAGATGGTCCTTGATCTCATGAAGTTTACAAACCAGTAAGGGAAGGAGAACATTTGAAAAATTATTGGCAGTATATTTAAGTTTCATGCATTCTCGTATGTGTGATGTATTTCTTATTTTTAAATGAAGAAAATAATTAAGCCACCTAATAAATAAAGAGAATTTTTTAAATTGCCATAAGAACAGAAGTTCAGAAGGCTACAGGAGCTAAACTACATAATTAGGGCATGCAAATGAGCTCAGAGAACAGTGCGGGTACATACCTGCTTCTCCCAGCTGACACATAAGCATTTTAGCAATAGTCTTTTCAAAGCAATAACTCTCATGTTTTGTCCAACCTAAGAAGTGAATTTTCATGGTGGAAATCTCAGACCCAGTAAAGGAACAGTGGCAAACCCATGCAGGGGCAGAAAGAAAATTTACAAAGACTTCTCATTCTGTGAGTAAAAAGTGCATCCACATTTATTCAGTGGTTTATTCAACAAATATTTTTGAATATATAGAAAGGCAAAGTTTTCAGAAATAATGTTGTTTTAGAAATAAGCAGTTATTTTCCCCAAGTATAATTCAGTGACTCAATCTACCTTCTGCCGAAACCACTGTCGTCACCACCAAAGCTTGAGTATATGAAAAAATTTAGAACTCATTTTCAAAAATTGTCCCAGCATAAAGGTAATTAAAAGAATTATTTTATAATTCTATTATAAAATAGAATTATATAATTCTATTATAAAATAGAATTATATAATTCTATTTTTTTACCTCTAATTATATATTAGAGGTAATAAAATAGAATTAAGAACACATAAAATGCCAGACAGGCAAAAGAAATCTAAGGGAACTGGCACTAAAGTTTTCAAAACATGGGGAACTGAGTTTTTCAAATGTCAGCCAAAGCAAAGCAGCTCATCAGGAATTCAAGGAAAAAGAAAGACAAAATCATTATCCCTGGCATCTGACATGACTATTGGGAGAAAAAAGTAAGGAAGTTCTGTTTATGGCCTTAAACATGCCATTATTCGGACCAGAGTCATAACAGAAAAGCGCTGCTTACTTCAGTGAACTGTAAATATCAAACCCAAAGCCCAAGATCTTAGAACTCAGGAAATGTTCACCATTGACTGGTGTTGCCTAGGTAAGAGGGCCGCCGTGGCTGTGGATGACTCTCTGATAGACGTTGTTTCTTTTTCTCCCCCCTGGCTATTTTGTGTCTTTGTACATTCTTTATAACACTCCCTTCTCACTACTATTCAATTAGCTTTCAAATGAGTGAAGAGTACCTAGGCACCACTTTACCAACTATCATCACAAGAATTCACAACCAGCTGCTTTGAAGTAATTGGCATCATAATACGCAGAAAAATTACTTTTCTAATGGTTGCCTGGAAGATTTATATCTTTAAAATGTAATTAAAAAGTAGATTTAGAAATCTGCTCAGCAACCAAAACGATGAAATATTAATGTGGAGTGTAATTAATAAATTATACATCCCTTGATTACTAATGGCTTACTGACTGTAAAAGCATAACATTATGGAATATTAGGGCAAACAAAGGCTTTGGGGGAATATTGCTCAGCTTCAAGGACGAAGCCTCTGCTCTCGAATTTTCAGAAGAAATCCCGATCTTGCAGATAACATAAAAATTTGCCCGGTTGTTCCCATTATCAGTCTTCATTCTTTACGTTACAAAGTCTGCTGCTCTTTATAAAATGAAAACTTTGTAGTTTCTTGAATCCTTTTTTATTGCATTAAAGCAATTTCTATTGCTTATCCTCTGGGCTTTCCAGTTGAAATTTCAAATCTAGAAGTATTTCTGTCCATTGCAAAGGGCAGCAGTGAAGAGAAACATGTGAAACAACGTGAGTGTGTGATGGGTAATACTTGCAGGGCACTTCAAACTGAAGCGCAGGATGAAACTATGAATGGAAATAGTGGGCTTTCTAATGGCTTCCGTAGACAACTTTTTGTTTGTTTGTTTGTTTGTTTGTTTTTTGCGGTACGCGAGCCTCTCACTGTTGCGGCCTCTCCCATTGCGGAGCACAGGCTCCAGACGCGCAGGCTCCGCGGCCGCTGCCACGGCTCACGGGCCCAGCGCTCCGCGGCTCACGGGGCCCAGCGCTCCGCGGCATGTGGGATCCTCCTGGACCGGAGCACGAACCCGCATCCCCTGCACCGGCAGGCGGACTCCCAACCACTGCGCCACCAGGGAAGCCCCGTAGACAACTTTGAGCTCCAATCATCCTAAGTTCCTTTTACAATTTTTCAAGACATTCATCAGAATCTTAGAATGTGAAAGCTGTAAAGCATCTTGGAAGTTATCTGGTTGTAAAATTTCTTGGAAGTTATCTGGTCTACCAGCTTCATTTTGTATATGAATTTGGAATTCTCTTATCCAAGGCAGGCACATGATTCATACAAGATTTCAAGGGTACTCAAGGGCAGAATGGGTACAATAACTCGGGTCTCCCCCCAAAACCAGTCCAAAGCTTTTTCCTTTGTTTCATTAGTAACTGAGAAACCAGAATGGTCTTAATTTACAAATCTTAATTTACAAATCTTTTGATATTCAAGTGTTTTTCTAAGAAATTTTATTAACATATACACAGAAACAAGTGATGTCCAAACCACTAGAACCAAACTTCAAATAACTACCTCTTTAGGAGTCCCTCCCAACTCAATCCCCACTAACCTTTGTCTAAGACAATGAATTCTTTCTGCCAGAGAATCTTCCAGTGGAAAAAAATTAGCAGAGTAAGATACAGCCAAGGACCCAGAGTTTCAGTCTCATTTTATTCTTCTGAAATTAGGCAACTCTTTTCACTCCTCAGAAACCAGAACAAATAGCTCTGTAGTCAGCACTTAAGAGCGATGAAGGCAGGACTTTGGCAGGAATAATATTTGGGCAACTGTGCTCAATAAGTTTTGCTCAGGAAATTTCCCAGAGAGAACCTGGTGAGTGCTGAGAAAGTTAATCTGATTCCTAAAGCAGAGTACTTCCTGGGTCAGAGTTCAAAAAGGAGGAGGACTCACCCCCCTGCCCTGGGAAGCCCATGAGCAACCAGACCTCGGCTCTCATCTCAGCTTTGATGTTCCTCCTTCAGGCAGACCCTCCCTCTCTCTCCGCACACTTTCTTCATAGCACACATCATAATTATACTTACTTTTTGTCTATTTATCTAATCATCTATTGTATCCATTTATTTATTTGTTTTTCTATGTACACGTTTCTCAGTTTATTTTGTCTATTTCATGCTTTTCTCTTTTAGAGTGGACTCTAAGCTCCCTGAGGGCAAAATTTTCTTTACTCCTTTAATTTCAGAGTCTAGCACTACACCAGAAAAATGAAAGTTCCATGAATATCTGTTGAGAAATAAATACACCTATAAGAGCAGAAATTTCTGGAAAATTCTCCCAGCTCGCTCTCTCCCTGCTTGTCCTTGGCATTATATACACTGTTCTTTCATTTCAACACTGGAGTCTCCTCTATTTTCCCTGTGCAGCGAAAATGTGAGGAGGAAGGTGGAGGGCCTCCATCATTAGGAGGGTGGCCACCATCAACGTGGAAAACTGTGGGGGCAAGAATGGTGATGATATGCTCTAGAGTGGACCTTTCTCTTAAGTCCAAGTGGATTAAGTTGCAAAGCATCTCACACTAGAGGAAAATCAAAGCTCCTTCTAGAATGGAACAAATGGTCTTTCTCCAGTGACAATGAGTGGAACACAGTTAAAGCATAGCTCTGAACAAGAAATAAAATCAAAGGGGAAAATGTAAATAGGCAAGACTTTTCCAAGCTACGTTAGAAATTCAGGCATTTAACAGGTATATCACTCTATTAATTTCACACGAATGTAGTTCATAAATTCTAGCTTGTAAAATTCTCCTTCCCTTTTTATGAACAATGTCATTCATATGTCCCTACAGATGTCACTCTGTATGATTCCATGGTTGAATTTCTTTTTAATTTCAACATAAGTCCAAAGATGTCATATTTGTTGACCAAAAAAAAAGAAAGATACTTTAACATTTTGAGAGCGTGACACTACCTTTCTTGTTGAACTGAGTTAATCTCAGCTCACTCCACTTCCTCTCAACCATCATTTTGTTCTATCTCTTCTGTCACTATCAGTTCTGTAGCTGACAGTAGCAAAAACACTCGGAAAGTATATGGACAAATTAACATGGGCTCAAAACTCCAAAATACAAACCTACCAGCTTAGCTCTAACAGAAATTCAATCACCGGAAATTATTATTTTTAAAAAGTTACAAATAATAATATAATCAAAAAATCCTAAGGATACTATATTTCTTCAAGCTGACAATGTTAATTGTCACCAGAATACTATCTATATAACAAAACTTTTTCATTGCTTAACAAGTAATCAATAGGGAGGGTGGGAGGGAGATGCAAGAGGGAAGAGATATTGGAGACATATGTATATGTATAACTGATTCACTTTGTTATAAAGCAGAAACTGACACACCATTGTAAAGCAATTATACTCCAATAAAGATGTTAAAAAAAAAAAGTAATCAGTGGCTTAGAAACTTCATAAAATTTCTGATTTTACAGAGGTGGAAATTAAGTTCTTGTGAGGTTAAGTGACTTGGTTTAGGTCTGAGTCACTTGCTAAAATAAATGCATAACCTAAATGGTATTCATTTTGATGCAATTATTTTATTTTATAAAACTGTACTCACCATGGCAGAAGTGTACCTGATTAAGATCTTGACAATTATTTTGCATACTATTAACAGCAGTGCTTAACCCATGTGGCAGGATAGCTACCAATAGTTTCCATTGTGTTCTCCGTGTTTTTTCTTCCTCCTTCCAAGGTAGCAGTGGAATACTGTGTTCAATTTTACTTCAAAGAAGATTCTTCAAAATGACAGTTATAAAGAAAGTAAAATGCATAGAAAAACACATGTTATAATTTTAAATTTAAAAAGACGAAAGACTAGTGTCTCCATTGAGTAAATTACATGCACATGTAAGGTCTGAAGGAAAACATGACAAGATTTGCTCTGTTAGAGCATAGATTTTTTAAAGTTTCTACCAGTATATTACTTATTCAAATAAAAATTAAAATTTAACATCATTAAGTACACATTCTAAAACAACAGGTGGAGGTTGATTGTTTCTTCTTGATAGAGATTCCAGATATTTCAGCAAGTGGCATCTAAAAATACAAAGTCCTTCCTAGGACGGAATTGTGTGGCATTTTATCTAAGAGGCTGTGGTTATTGGATTTGATGTTCCTTTGGCAGCATGAACGTCTTGGACCTTAATTATGCTCATCAACAGTCCCTTATGACAATTTCAAGGTCCGAACATTTCTGGAAACTGAAATTCTGGTGCTAACTCATTTGGGACAAAACCTGCCTTGAAGTGACAGGTCGCTATGCATAGTCCCTCTCCCACTGATGAGAATATTAATATATTTGATTAAAGACATAGTTAACAGTTTAGATTATGGACTGATGCTGCAAACCTTGCTAGGGCTCTTATACGATGTGTGATATGCCTATTAAAGTATGGTCCAAAATCTGAAACCTTCCAAATTTCAAGAGACGTCTGGCTCAAGTGTTCAAGAAATGGATAGTGAACTGTATTCTGTCTTATTTTACTGTTTAATGTAATCATACGCTAACGACAGCATCAAAATCCCTTTGCAGTCCTGTCCTGCATGATCGCAAACCACACACAGCCCCAATCTGACCAGCCCTCAGTGTTAATCAGCTGACAATTTACTAGCAAAATCAGCGAAGGAAACTCATCCTTCATGGTTGTTGACGGCTTGTCAGAAATCCACAGAGAAACTCCGAACCTTAATCTACATAAGTGATGACAAGAGAAATCTTATTCACACCACTTTAAATACTCATCTGCCTAATATATTCTGGAATCTCTCAACAGTACGTGACACTGATAACTCTTAAATGTTTCCTGTTTCAGAATGAAAAGCTGTCTGCAATTTGGGTTTGAAATAAAATTATTTCCCAACAACTTGAGCACCAAAAATGTCAAACGGCCTAACTTTTTAGGCTTATGCCGCCGAGGTGCTCTAGAAGTGGGGAAATAGGGAAAACAATTAAGCTTGTCATATTTCAACTTTTAACAATATTTTTTATGACACACAACATCAGTATAAAGACGTAATTAAATTTTCCAACCCATGGGGATCCACGTGTGCTTGTCATGCACAGGCAACTTAGTATTCAGTTGACTTTTAGTAGAAATCAGGAGTATTTCCGACCATTTTATCACCAAATATTATTCCACTTCTTCCTGTGCAAATTCATCAAATTTGCAAAATGAATAGGCTTCGAAAACAGAGATACTGAACTCTCAGTGAGTAAAGAGTAAAGTACTCCCTGGATAAGTCATGTATTTTGGGTAACATGTTAACTTTTTGAAAGCTTCTCAGGGGCCATTCAGCATATTTAAATAATAAGTAAGGAAATCAACATCAATTAATATTTTCTCTGTGCCTGCGGGGTACTTGGCACTGTCTGTTGGACTCAGTGGGAAACAGTCATTAACTGTCCCTGTTCTCAAAGGGCATTTTCCAAACAGACCGTAACACCAACCTCATTCTTTCACAAACCGCAGAGAGCAAACAGAAAAATGTAACTTTAGCCAATTAAGAGACTTTGTTTTTAATGGATACTTTACTTCAGTTGGCTTAAATCTTTGTCTTTGAGGTGGTGGAGGGAGGATTGGGAAAATAATAGGATAAGACAGAGAAGTGATGACGAGAAGGAAGGAAAGTAGGAAAGTGCTGAGTAGACATGATGTATTTCTTTTCTCTAAATGGCCAGTAAACACAGCTCATTCCTTCATCCGCTCAATCACTCAACTCTATGTCCCGAGAGCTTCTCTACGCAACCTGGTCCCGGGCTGGGGACAAAAGAGTGAATCATGGAGCCCTTGCCCCCAACTATTCAATGGGGCTACAGGGATCTCAATCTCACTGGGTTCTTGTGAAGATTAAATGAGCTGATATGTGTGACAAGGTTCAAATAATGCCTGGCGCATACTATATGGCACAAGTGCTCTAATATTTTGGGAAATGGGCACATAAACAGACATGTTCTGTGCAGTGTGGTAAGGGGGGAGTAGAAGACTGTGGGAGGGTGCACGGGTCGGGATGCAGAGGAGGGGCGGGGAGATTAGGTGGCGGCTCCAGAGTCCTGTCCAGGCATCGATGCATCAGAAGGCTGCACCTGTGCAGCTGGGCTGCCCCACGGAGCAGGCAGAAACCCCGCCTGGGCTTCCTCCAGGCACCATGTGTCCTGGCCTGGGACTGTACATGCCGGAATTAAGGGGCACCTCCTTTTTCTCTCAGCAAGTGCTGTGTACTCCAGGAGAGGAACTGCTCAGTCTTTAACAGGTGGAACTGATCAGGTCTGTATTTCCAATCACTCAGCATGGCTGATTCTGCTTTCCCCGGAGGATCAGGCGCTCTGTTGGGTGTAGGTACTGTGTCAGGGCCCGGCCCGTGGCATTTTCTTGTCCCTTTTCAGGACTGCCTCGTGGACTAACAGAAGGACCCAACTCTCCAGTAAACCCTGACTCTGCCTAGAAAGCCCCCCTGGACAGGGCCCTCCAGTGGGGAGGCTGCAACTGCCTGGTTCCCAGGTATCCAGGTGTGAACCACCTGTTGGCCAGGTGTCTTCAATAAAGAGGGGAAAACAGGAATCCAGCTCTTACTACCATGTTGAATTTGGTTCAAGTTCCATTTGTTAGAGCCTGGGGAAGAGAAGGGGTGGAGGGCGATCCAAAATGACTCACCTGGGGTGCACCTGTTGAGTGAGGTATCAGCCATGCACTGAGAGGCAGAGCTCACGCCACAGTGGTTCCTGCATCTGTTCGATGAGTGTTGGGAGCCTGCTGGGCCAGGGCGCTAGGGACCCACAGTGAACAGAACACACCTCTAGCCCCCCAGGGTGTGTATTCAGCTGTGCCAGACTGATGCACAAGTACTCACAGTAAACGGTTAGAGGGAGAGTGCCCTCAGCATTCAAGAGCCCACATGGGTCCAAAGAGGGGACCATAGTTGGCCTTTAGCCCAGATGTTGCTGGGCCAGGAGGCTAGAGGCAGATGCTATGAGAGGTGCTGGGTAAGGACCAAGGGTCTGAGCAAGACGGGGACTGAAGGGGGCTGTCATGGGGGATGACTCTGGGCAGGCCACCACTGGTTGAGTAGGACCCTCTAAGCCGTTTGTGAGGGCAGCGGACATCGTAGGCCATCTACCAACTCCACCTAATAAGGATGGTTGCATTCCTGGAGCACCGGCCGTGGATGATGAACGGAGCGTGTTTAGACCTGAATCTCAGAAGCCTCCTCTAAGTGAGCTGTTGAGAAACTGGAGATGTGTGTTCTCCTCGGTTCCCCAGAGACTGCCCTAGAATCATCTTCAGAAGATTTTAGATGAAGAAAAAACAAAGCATAACAAAAACCATGTTTTAATCCCTCTGCCATTTCTTAATCGTGAAAATAAATATTCACTTGATTCACAGAGGTGGTGTGAATTAACCTTTGGTTTTTAACTTTCAGGCTTCAGAAGTCTCCTACATCGGGAAATTCTCTATGCCGCACCAATGGTGGTTTTTCTGTGGAACGACTTGAGGATAATCTTTTGCCCTATAAATTGGAAGCCTGGATAATGCTGTAAGGGGGGTGGGGTTTGTTCTCATTCTTGGGTTCTGTATAATAGAGAAAAATTTACAGAAACCCAAAAGAAAAAAAGTGAAAGATGTTCCTTGTTCATAATAGTCAAACTACTGTCTCCCGAGGATATCAGGGACCCTCAGATCAGATTTCAAATCCCAACTCCTACTGAAGTACTAAATAGATAACTTTGGCTAAATCGTTTAACCTCTGTGAGGCTGCATTTTGCTCATTTACAGAAAGGGAGAAACAAGAGCCACCTCTTGTACAGGCTCCAGTGTGAGAGCATCAGTGAAGGCGTTGTGCCTACTCAGAAGCAGTGGATGAACGCACAGAACTATATTCAGTCATCAGCTCCTTTCCTGATGGATGAAACTGTAGCAGAAAATCACAAAGGTCCAAGTCCCTGTACGGTTTCCTAAGGCTCTGCCGGCTTAGTGATGTCAGAGTCCAAGTTATAAAAAAGGGAGGAATCCAAAAATCCAGAATTATGGTTCGAAACCTTGTGAAGATAGCATCCTGTGGCTTTGGAAGATTCCAGCATTAATCCCTTGCCTGCCATCCCCTTGGTTTACTCTGCCCTTCACAGATCGCAACCTGCAAGGCTAGACCTTCACCAATTTTCTGCAAACACTCACAGAGCAGCACACAGGCAGATAAGGGCGGACTCATGCCGGGTTCATCAGAGAGGGGAGGGGAGGGGTGCCCGATCTCAGCATAGAGGTGACCAAGTTCACATAACTGTCAGGAAATGAACCTGATTCCCAACTGGACTCCAAGTAGGACTCATCGAGGACCAACTATGGGCTTACCTGAACCTCATGTACTCCTCACAGCAGCTCCATGAGGACTTCAGATATGTATCCTCTATGTCTCTCAAGGGAATGACTACAGAAATGTACAAACTGACTTGTTGATACAAGCCGTGGTTTAAGCCCAAGCTCCTCTTCCTGAGAGTCACGATACCTACTATTTATTAAGCACAGATCACGTGCTATAGACACTATATGCCAAGTGTTTTCCATGTACTCTTTCTGTTGTTCCTCACCAGCGCCTACATGTCAAGGATTATTATTCCCACTTTACAGATAAGAAAACTGACTCTCAGGAAAGTGGTCACTTGCTCAAAGACACAGAGCTTGTGTGATTTAAGCCAGAACTTGCCTTTTCCTCTGCTCTACCATCTCCTCAGGAAAAAAAGGTCCATACGCTAAGCATTGGTGAGGCAGGGCATTACTGAAATAACCTATAATTATTGATCTACACAGGCATTGGGAATGTCCCAGGCAGCCACTTCCTAGCCTACAGACCCTGATTTTGTTCGGGCACCAACGTGTCACTCTGGATGATTTAGTTGGTGTAACTGAATGGTGACAATCCCAATCGATTTAGCCAGTGATTGGTGGTTGCCACTTGACCTTGTTCTGACCAAAGAGATGTAAGAAATCTCTTCTGGATTTCCAGAAAAGATTCTTTCCTCCCTGACAAATAAGACTTGCAGAGGAGAAAGCCCTTCTGCGCCAGCTCCTCCTGTCACAACACCTGACAGCCACAACACTGTCAGATGCGTGAGGACCCAATGGTTGGAGCAGTGGCAGCCGTCTTGCGAGCATGAGTGGAAGGTGAGGGGCATTGCTCTCACTGTAAGGGTGTCAGAATGAAAAAGAAAACAAGTTCAGGATTTGGAGTCATTGTTATGCCATCAAACCTACCCTGGGACCACCTACTTCCAGAGTTTTTGTAACGTAAATACGAGTTGTTATGATCGAAACCTCTGTTAGTAAGTTTCCTATTGCTCCAGACTCACCCCAACTGATAGAGTTATGAAGTCAAATCAAAATGCAATGTTGGGCTTCCCTGGTGGCGCAGTGGTTGAGAGTCTGCCTGCCGGTGCAGGGGACACGGGTTCATGCCCCAGTCCAGGAAGATCCCACATGCTGCAGAGCGGCTGGGCCCGTGAGCCCTGGCCGCTGAGCCTGTGTGTCTGGAGCCTGTGTTTTGCAACGGGACAGGCCACAGCAGTGAGAGGCCCGTGCACCGAAAAAAAAAAAAAATGCAATGTTGACTTATTCTGAAAAGGCAATTTGAGTGTGTTCAGGAAGTCAATGAGTCACCTATTCTGTATATGGTCCTAGTTATCAGTCACCTAGAAGAGCAGTTAGTGACTTGGAGTTCCTTGCCTCTGGAGGGGAGGAAAAACTCTTCCTCTACCCTCTTATGTTTTCTGACTGGGACATGCAGATTAAACTAACAGCAGTCAGATTCACAAAAGAAAAGCATACAAAGTTTATATGATGTTAACATTGCTTATGTGACACAGAGGGCTTCACAGATAAGAAGCAAAAACTCCAAAGAACTTGTTAGACTCAGGAGCTTATAAACAACTTAACAAAAGATGATAAATTTGTGGAGAAGTGGCAAGGCGAAGGAAAGGGATTTGGGCTTCTAGGGATGAAACATTGTGGGAAAGTGGCCAGGAAATACATGAGGGAAATTAATGGAAGATGAGGGTTGTTTCAGTAAGGTTTGTGCTTATGATGAGTTGACTCATCTTGGTGTCAACTTCCTATCCCCCAGGATAAGAACGTTCTCTTCTTCCTGGTACCAGGAGGGCACATTTCTCATGGGAAATTTGTGTCCTGCTTTTAGGCAGAAAGGGTGAGGATAGAGAGCAGTTTCTCAGTTGCTGGCAGCTCAAAATAATCAATATGCCAAAGCAGCATATTTTGGGGTGACATGTTTTGATCCCCTCCACTTCCAAATACATAAGATATCCATTATTTTACTTTATAGTTAAAATATAAATAACTTATATTTTATATTTGAGCTATAAATATAATTAAAATATTTAATTTTGGGCTTCCCTGGTGGCGCAGTGGTTGAGAGTCCGCCTGCTGATGCAGGGGACGCGGGTTCGTGCCCCGGTCCGGGAGGGTCCCGCGTGCCGCGGAGCGGCTGGGCCCGTGGGCCATGGCTGCTGAGCCTGCGCGTCCAGAGCCTGTGCTCCGCAACGGGAGAGGCCACAACAACAGTGAGAGGCCCGCGTACTGCAAAAAAAAAAAAAAAAAAATTATTAAAAAAAAAAATTTAATTGTATAATATTACAACAAAAGCTACTAACTTTAATCACAAGGCTTACTGCATTTTATTTTTAAATTTTTAATATTAATATGTAATTATTATAATAACTTAACCACTACAGAAATGCATAAAGCAAAAGTGAAACTTGTCCCAGAATTAAAATGTGCTGAAACTTCTTTTAATAATTAGAAACTTAATTTGTGTTTGAGCTTCATCCATGTTGTGTGTAGCAATAGTTCATTCCTTTTTATTAATGCAAAAATTCATTCGTTTTTATTAATGAGTGGTATTTCATTGCACAAATATACCATAGTTTGTTTATTTTCCTGTTGATGGACATTTAGGATGTTTCCAGTTTGGGGCTGTTATGAATAATGTTTTTATCACTGTTCTTGGACAAATTATTTCAGTGGGACTTTTTCTTTTCCTCATTTCTCTGGGGTAGAGAACAGGCAAAATTAAGTTATCAGGTTGGAAATCAGAGCAGTGCCCTTAGGGGTGGCACAAAAGAACTTTCTGAGGTCATGGATATGTTCTATATTGTGACTGGTGTGGTAACTATGCAACTATATACATTTATCAAAACTCATCAAACTGTGTACTTTAATGTACATAAATCATACCTCATTTATAAAACTCATGAAAAAGAAAAAAGAGAAAACAACACAAAACAGTATGACGTTGCAGTGGATAAAGAGAATCCATTACATCAGCATCAATTACAGCCACTTTCCTTCTTTTTTCCTTATGCTTTGCAATATCTTTATTTTACTAGCAAGCACTTAATATATTCATATAGATACATATCTCCTAAAGTATACACTTTATTTTATTTTTTTAAATTTTTGTGGTAGTTGATTTAAAATGTTGTGTTATAGACAACTAATGAGAACATACTGTATAGCACAAGGAACTCTACTTAACGCACTGTGGTGACCTAAATGGGAAGGGAATCCAAAAAAGAGGGGATATACGTATATGCATAGCTGATTCATTTTGCTGTACAGTAGAAACTAACACAACATTGTAAAGCAACTCTACTCCAATAAAAATTATTTTTTTAAAAGTTGTGTTAGTTTCAGGTGTACAGTAAAGTGGATCAGGTATACATATATCCACTCTTTTTTAGATTCTTTTCCCATATAGGTCATCACAGAGTACTGAGTAGAGTTCCCTGTGCTATACAGTAGGTCCTTATTAGTTATCTATTTTAGACTTTTTTTTTTTTGCGGTACACGGGCCTCTCACTGTTGTGGCCTCTCCCGTTGCGGAGCACAGGCTCCAGACGCGCAGGCTCAGCGGCCATGGCTCACGGGCCCAGCCACTCCGTGGCATGTGGGATCCCCCCGGACCAGGGCACGAACCCGTGTCCCCTGCATCAGCAGGCAGACTCTCAACCACTGCACCACCAGGGAAGCCCTAGCTATCTATTTTACACATAGTAGTGTGTATATGTCAATCCCAATCTCCCAATTTATCCCTCCCTCCCTTTCCCCCTGGTAACCATAAGTTTGTTTTCTACATCTGTGACTCTATTTCTGTTTTGTAAATAGGTTCATCTGTACCATTTTTTTAGATTCCACATACAAGGGATATCATATATTTGTCTTTCTCTGTCTGACCTACTTCACTCAGTATGATTTTCTTCTGTTCAACCCTAAACTGTAGACACCTGGAAGCTAAGAACCATGATTCTCAGATTTTCTTGAATCAAGGAGTCAAACTAAGCTTCTTCAAATTAAAAGCACACTTGCGGGCTTCCCCATGTTGCTGCAAATGGACCGGGGCACGAACCTGTGTCCCCTGCCTCGGCAGGCAGACTCTCAACCACTGCACCACCAGGGAAGCCCTGTTTTTGTTTTTTAATTGGAGTATAATTGCTTTACAATGTTGTGTTAGTTTCTGCTGTACAGTGAAGTGTATCAGTTATATGTATGCATATACCCCCTCCCTTCTGGACCTCCCTCCCCCATCCCACCCATCTAGGTCATCACAGAGCACGGAGCTGAGTTCCCTGTACTATACAGTAGGTTCCCGCTATTTTATACATGGTAGTGTATTTATGTCAAACCTAATCTCCCAATTCATCCCACCCTCTCCTTCCTGCCCTGTGTCCACACGTCCATTCTCTATGTCTGCATTTCTATTCCTGCCCTGCAGATAGTTTCATCTGTACCAGTTTTCTAGATTCCACATATATAATGGAATATTACTCAGCCATAAAAAGAAATGAAATTGGGTCATTTGTAGAGATGTGGATGGGACCTAGAGTCTGTCATACAGAGTAAGTCAGAAAGAGAAAAACATGTCTTTTTTTTTTGTTAGTTTGTTTTGTTTTGGTTAATTATGAACCTTTTCAAGGATACATAATAGTTGAAAGTATTGTAGAGTGAACACCCATATAGCCACCATCTAGATCCTACCGTTGTTCACATGTTAATTTTGCTTCATCACATATCCACAACACATTCACACACAACTTATTTTTCAGATGCATTGACAGTGCATGTTTTAACTCAGCAGTTCCACTGGTGGTCTCTTAGTTCCCTCCAGTACCAGGTAGTGGCTCCCCTAGAGGGCCAGTGCCCCAACTTGTTCTTGGAGTCCTCCAGATGACCACCCTAGAGCCCTCCTCCAGCCCTCTGACAATTCTGTAAGCCCCTCATCCCACAGTCCGTTCTGCCACAAGGCCTCTTCCTAAGACTCCAAAATAGCTCATGTAGGACTGGGAGTCAGGGGATGATGTGACAGTAACATGACAATTGTCTTGATTCATACACAGTTTTTTCTGAGCAAGAGGAACAGGAAAAGAAAAACCTTCAGCTCCACAACAGAATGCTTCTCAACTCTACCCTAAGAAAATTAAAGAGGACTGCCTGCACGCGCGGCTCCCTCCCCCAAGAAGAGATGCCCCCAGCCTTGCAAAGCTTTGCACAGAATAGGTTGCTCTTCCTTCCAGGTTTGGAGTTTCCATCTGCATTTTCTCAGCCCAAAAGCCAGCATTTTCATTCGTCTTTATTCATTTTAAACATCCCAAGGCTAACTCCGGCCATGTTCAGTCACCTGTCCAAGTGCCCTCTGAGGTTCAAATCATTGTTTTTGCTGGTGCCCTAGATGCAAAATGACATAAGTTTTGAGTGATCTGCACGGAACCTATATATTCTGTAATTATTAATTTTGAAGAACATAAAGTTGTGGGGTATTTTTTTAAGAACACAAAGTTTTTAAGGAACACAAATACTGGGTTATAGAAGAAATAACTAATTTTTAAAATTTTTTATTTTCTTTTAATTGAAGTATAGTTGATTTACAATGTTTTGTTAGTTTCTGGTGTACAACAAAGTGATTCAGTCTTTTTTTTTAACATCTTTATTGGAGTATAATTGCTTCACAATGGTGTGTTAGTTTCTGCTGTATAACAAAGTGAATCAGCTATAAATATACATATATCCCCATATCTCCTCCCTCTTGTGTCTCCCTCCCACCCTCCCTATCCCACCCCACTAGGTGGTCACAAAGCACCGAGATTCAGTCTTATATATATGACTTTTTCTTCTTTTTAATATTCTTTTCCATTATGGTTTATTGCAGGGTATTGAATGTAGGTCCCTGTGCTATAAAGTAGGACCTCGTTGTTTATTTATTTTATATATAGTAGTGTATGACTGCTCATCCCAAACTCCTAATTTATCCCTGCCCCACCTTTCACTTCTGGTAAACAAAAGTCTGTTTGTTTTCTATGTCTGTTAGTGTGTTTCTATTCTGTAAATAAGTTCATTTTATCATATTTTAGATTCCACATATAAGTGAAATCACATGGTATTTGTCTTTCTCTGGCTTATTCCACTTAGTATAATAATCTCTAGGTCCATCCATGTTGCTGCAAATGGCATTATTTCATTCTTTTTATGCCTAAGTAATATTCCATTGTGTGTGCGTGTGTGTGTATATATGTGTGTGTATATATATATATATATATATATATATACACCACATCTTCTTTATCCATTCATCTGTCAAAGGACACTTAGGAAGCTTCTATGTTTTGGCTATTGTAAATAGTGCTGCAGTGAACATTGGGGTGCACGTATCTTTTCGAATTAGATTTTTCTCTGGATATATGTCCAGGAGTGGATTGCTGGATTATATGGTAACTCTATTTTTAGTTTTTTGAAGAACCTCCAACTGTTTTCCGCAGTGGCTGCACCAACTTACATTCCCACCAACAGTGCAAGAGGGTTCCCCTTTCTCCACACCCTCTCCAGCATTTATTAAGAAATAACTACTAAATCAATCTCTGCTTAACACAACTAGAGTCACTCCTGTCATCTGCAATTGAAATCCAACTGATACAGAAATAAAACCAGATCTCCCAACCCACTCCAGGCCCCAGAAATAATCACCAAAAATAGGTTTTTGGACCCTTCCATCTATGAGATCATATAGTACATGTTGTCTTACATGGGACTCCACTTAACAGCATTAGTTGAGCAGTCTCTCCAACACCAGGACTTGTAGCCTACCTCACTGTCTGGATTTATCGTGATTTACTTAAACAAAATACCACCTGTGGACACTTAAGATATTTCAACTGTTTGCTATCATTAAAAATTCTATAATGAACATCTTTCAACACACCACTTTATGTACCCAGGAGAACATGGATGCAGGATACATTCCTAAATTCCAAAAGGAATGTTCACTGTGGCCCGGCAGAGAGGATCCTCCATTGTATTCCCATCAAGCCAGTGTGTATACAAGCATCATCACGGGGCAATTTCAAATATGCTTTTGTTGTTGACTGTCTGATAAATGAGAAAAACTGGCATCTTGTTTTAATTTGAGATTCCTAATATTGAGAAATGTTGAATAGTTTTTGTTTACCAGGCATTTACCACTTCTTTTCCTCTGTGGATTGCTTGCTCTTTTATTATAAATTGATTTGTAAATATTTTACATAGCAATGACATTTACCTTTTGTCCTATATATTTGAAAATGCTTTTGCTAGCTCACCATTTGTCCTATAGTATGTTTTTCATGCAGAAGTTTTCAACTTTTAAGTAAATTCATCAGTCTTTCCCATTATTTACCTCTGATTATTGTATCATGTTTATAAATTCCTCTTCCTTCCTAAGAATGGATATAGATAGGGATAGAGATTTAAAATTCTTTAGTAATAAAATGGCTTTGTGGTTAAATCTTTAGTTCATCTGAAATTTGTTTGATATTTAGGAGTGGGATATTTTTAACCAAATGGGTAGTAAATTGAGCAAATGTAATTTATTGAATTATCTTATTCTGCTGATAAAACGTTGCCTTAATGTACTTAGGGTTTTGTGTATTTGTGCTCCCCATAAATTATGAGCTATTTCTGGAATATTCTGTTCAATTGACATGTCTGTTCTCATTCCAGTGCCAACTATATAGATATTGTAGGTAATGCTATAAAAAATTTCAATATTTAGTGGAGATAGTCTTACCCTCCAAATACTCTCTCCCAATCCCATTTTTAAAGAATTTTCAGGACTATTCTTAGATACTTATTTTTCCAGTTGAACGTTAGTATTAATATTCAAGTTCCTGGGGCCGGGGTGGCGAGGGGGGGAGGGGGAAGAAGCTTGATTTAATTTTTAAAGGATTGACATCTTTAGACTACTGAATAATACTGAGTCTCCTTAACCAGTGACAAGCTGTGTCCTCTATTCATGAGTCTTAATTTTTTTAATGTTCCTTAATGAGGCTTTTCTAGGGGTTTTTTTCCCATAAGCATTAAACAGGTCTTAAAAAGTTTATTCCTAGATAATTTATATTTTGCTGCAATTCCGAGTGTGATATTTTTCACTGTATTTTCTAATGGCTCGTATGGTTCCTAATAGTTTCCATGAAGAGGTCAGTGTGACTCAGCTTAATTTAAGTTTACATATCTCTGTTAAGAATGCATCAAGGTTGGGCTTTGGCCTTGATATTCAAGAAAAATCTTTTCAGCCATTTGAGGTCCAAATGGCTGTATGACTGCAGTATCATTTCTGGCATCTCTAATCTTGTCTATGATCCATAAACCTGGGAGTGTAGTCATGTGCATCCTATCTAACCAGTGTTACAATATCAATGATATCAACATGCCATGTGTGATGCTTAATTTTACGTGTCACCTTGACTGGGCTACGGGATGCCCAAATAGCTGGCAAACCATTATTTCTGGGTGCATCTGTGAGGGTGTTTCCAGAAGACATTAGCAGCTCAATCAGTAGCCTAAGTAAAGCACACTATGTCTCTCTTCCAGTGGGCATCATACAATCCACGGAGGGCTTGAATAGAACAAAAGGCAGAAGAAGGGTGAATTTGCCCTCTGCTTGAGCTGAGACATTTATCTTCTCTTTTCCTGGTTCTCAGGGCTTTAGTCTCTGGGACTTACACCATTGGTTCCCCTAGTTCTCAGGCCGTTGGGTTTGTAACCATACCTCTAGTCTTTCTGGGCCTCCAGCTTGCAGACAGCAGACGGTGGGACTTCCCACCCTCTATGATTGTAAGCCTCAGTCTCTCCCAATAAAAGTCTTTGTATATATCTATATATATCTTATTGGTTCTGTTTCTCAGAAGAACCCTGACTCATACACCATGCTGTTTGGATTTGGATTCAATATCTGACAATTTACTTAATATAGGTAGGAGAAGAAAAAATTTCCTTACAGGCTTTATATGTTAAAATTCCATCAGCCAGTTTAAGGATAAATGAATATTTATTTTTTCAAGAGCACCTGCTATAAAGATTAATTATGACATTAAAAATGCATATTTTATGTTAAAATAATTATTAAGAATGTACTAATAGGGCTTCCCTGGTGGCGCAGTGGTTAAGAATCTGCCTGCCAATACAGGGGCATGGGTTCGAGCCCTGGTCTGGGAAGATCTCACATGCCATGGAGCAACTAAGCCCCTGTGCCACAACTACTGAGACTGCACTCTAGAGCCCATGCTCCACAGCAAGAGGAGCTACAATGAGAAGCCCACATGCCGCAACAAAGAGTAGCCACTGCTCACCGCAACTAGAGAAAGCCCACACGTGGCCAAAAAGACCCAACGCAGCCAAAAATAAATAAATAAAATAAATACATTTTTTAAAAAAAGAATGTACTAATAGTTAAATTAATGTGGAGAGGGGAAGATATCATGATACAACTATTAAGAGAATGTGTTACATAACATTCTAAAATCAAGAAACATTTATAGAAATTTAAAGAAACATAGAATACAGAAATTAGATTATATTGCAATTATAATCCGTGTACAAGTTTGGTATGCTAGCCTTCATAGCATTAAGTAAAATATCTATTAGTGACTGTATTGAATTTTTAGTTATTTAGCACCATTTAGGCCATGAATCTTTCAAGAAAAGTCCATTTAAAAATTCTTAATATCTTATCAGAATGAAATGCATAATGTCGATTTTGCTGGCTCAGAATTTCATAAGGGAAAAGAATCACACACATAATATTCATGAATAATTATCTGTGACTCAAAATAAAGAGTTTAAGAATAGTTTTTAAAAAGAGAAAATATCACAGGAGAAAAGTCTTTCTCCTCTCTGAACCTTAATTGAAAGTAAACATCTGCTTTATTTGATAAATATGCCTTCAGGGACTTTGCACTATGTCAAACTTTTAAAATATGACTAAGACTTTTATATTTTTTAAAATTTTTATTTTGAAAAAACATTTCAGACCTAGAGAAAAGTTTCAAGAATAGTACAGTAAATACTGATACAACCTTTACCCAGCCCCTCATTCTCTCTCTCATCCTCTCCCTCTCCCTCTGTCTTCCCATCCCTTCCTCTTTCTCTCAGGGAGTGGACCATGCTGGGGAAAAGGTCCAGACTAGGGGTAAGGGATTCAAGGGTTCTTATTCTGGATCTGCCTGAAATAAGCAGCAAAACTTAGATGACTCTGTTTACCTCTACAGATCTCTATTTCTTCATCCTGATGATCAAGAGTTTGTACTGAAATCTCAAGTTTCATTTATCATCATTTGCTATGATCTGTAATGATTGTATAAGTACAGTTGTCCCTCTGTATCCATGGGGGTTCCAGAACCCCCAAGAATACCAAAATTCACATAGGAAATGGTGTAGTATTTGAGTATAACCTACGCACATCTCCTGTACACTTTAAGTCATTTCTAGATTCCTTATAATACTTAATACAATGTAAATGCTACATCAATACTTGTAGATACAGTGTAATTGGTAGGTAAATAGTTGCCAGCACACAGCAAATTCAAGTTTTGCTTTGGGGAACTTTCTGGAATGTTTTGGTAATATTTTTGACCTGTGGTTGGTCGAATCCATGGATGCAGGATCCATGGATATGGAAGGAAGCCCATACTGTGAGAGAATAAATGATAGAGTGCAAGACTTGGAACCCTTCAGGAAAGTATGAAGAAAGCAAGCTGAAAGGTGGAAAGTGGTAGATGCTTAGAATAATAAGAAACAATCTTTCTAGAATAGTGTTTTCCTAATCTTTGGGAAAGTTAAGAAAACAACTCCTTGCTTTCAAACACTAACTTGGGAGAAACAAAGTCCCATCTGTCTGCCAGTGACTAAATATCAACACAAAGTACAGTAAACCTCATTAATTTTCCCTAATTGGGTGGAAAGTTTTGAAAAAGTCTGAAGTAGAGAAACATTTTCACAAAATTCAGCTTAATTTCAAGTTCATATGGCAACAAGGATGACAGGGCCCCCAAGGAAAGGAAAGAGCATACTGTCTTCGAGAATTTTTAATAACAGATTTTTAAAGAAACATTAGGAATTAGAACATTCATTGTTTCACAGAAGCGTTCAATTTCAAAGAGGGTTTACAAGTGTTTAGAAACATTTGTTGGCCTTCAGCCTTATAAAAACTATATATTTCCCCTGTTTGTACTTTTAATTTGCTTGGCAAACCCTTCCTCTACTTCTAGCCCTAATGTATCAATGCATTTCACCAGCATTTTAAATTTATCCCTGATTCTGAGTTAGTGGATTTCTCATTGGCCAGGGTCATATAGCTCTTTTCTAAAAATCCTCAATACTTTTAAGCTCCCAGGAAACGCACCTGTCAATATGGCATGTGCGTTCTCTCATTTTCTTAAAAGCAGGAACTAGGTTTCATTTTTCACCCTTGATTCTAAAGCAGTTGGAGAGCTTGAAAGAGAAGGGGGCCGTCAACAGAGCGCAAATAAATCTAATCGTGGTGAAAAGGTGATGAAAGACTTGTGCTTACATTTCCTCAATTTGTTCTTAAAATAATCCTTGACACACTCTTTGATTAAGGACCAACTCTTGCTTTTCCAAGGCTGGGGTCACAGAGATCAGGAACAAAAGACACAGTAATTTTAAAACACATATTTGAGCAATTAGCTCCCACCTTTTCCTCTCCATATTTCCAAAGATTTAATAAGTAGCTAAATTGACCTCTTTGAATTCTGCTTCTGCTCCTTTCCCCAGCCCACTCTCTAACAGGTACACTGTTGAGTAGTAGACTGGTTAAGAGGAATGACTTGAGAAAAGTCTAACTGAAAATACCACCACCAGCCACTTAAGGCCTATGAGTGTTTCTAGCAGAACTAACAGATCAGGCATGGATTGAAAGGGAAAATAATATATATGAGTAATATTGGGAGGAGGAAGGACTAAAACTGGCGAGTGTGACAGAGGCTATCAATGTCACACCAGAGTCCCGAGACACTCACTGTCCATACCATGATCCATACCTGCAACTCACCTCCTCCACCATGGATTTCTCTCTCACGGTGTAAGGAAGACCAGAAGTGGTAGAGAATTAATGCCCCTGGATCAGCTCTCAGCCCATAACAAATGGGAATTAGAGGATAAATAGTCAACTGTCTCCCCTGTAGGGTGGGACAGCTCTGAAAGCACACTCTACTCTGTCTCTCAAAGACAAATCTTGCAAACAAGGCATTGACCACTCTTTGTTCTGGAGTACCTTGTCATGAATGTTTGTATAGCAAACAGCCTTGGAAGATAGAGATAATATCTTCTTCTGGAACAAAGGGTTAGAATGCTTGCTGCTCATTATGTAAGATTTGGGTTCCTTAAGTACAAGGTTTCAACCCACTGATTGCATAAACAAAATCTAGGCCCATCTGCACTATACCAATGGTATAAGGGGACAAGGAGAACCAACACAGTGATGCTCACACTGCTTGCTGCGCCATATGTAATGAAGTCATTTGTCTCTGATATAGGGGTCTCATACCTTCTGCCAGCATCCATGAAACTGTGTTAGGCCAACATGCTAGCTTGAAACTATGGTGGAGCTCTCAGACCCCATTGATCTCACACCATAGAACACGACCAACTGCAGGACTGATTTTGAATTTGGTCTAAATTTGAATTTGGTCTAAATTAGAATAATCATTTTCTGAGAAAATGTATTTTAAAAAATTTATTTTGCTATATTGTTCAGACAGGATCCTAATGAAAGTTGAATATTTTGAGAAATAGATCTCCAGGGTTTCTCTGGTCACCAAACTTGAAGGTTGAGCCACCCAAAGCCCTCAGCTGCTGGCAGATATACTAGAGGCTACAGAGTTAGTACACTCATTCTCTCAAATAGTGAAGTTGTTCAAAGATCCAGGAGACAAGTACAGCTCCTTCCTCTGAGACTTAAAAGACAGAATATTGGGAATTCCAAGTGTAACAGTCAAACACAATGAATTCATCACTTTTGCTTCTTGCTTGTGGAACTGTGGGTCAATATATATTTTGTTGGTTTGTTCACTTATTTGTTACACCATACAAAAGTCAATCTCCTTAAGCGTATGCATTAAAATGACAATGGAGAAAAAAAGTACAATTAATGGTGAAAAGAAGAAAAGTTATTGAGGCATTTGCAGGTTGGGAGGGAAGGAAAAGCATGTGGCTAACACTGGGATTAGCAATAAGTTTGAAGTCCAAAGGGTTTTCATATTCATTCACAGGTGGATAAAAGGGTATGAGTATCCCCATGTACAGAAGAGAAAGAGGAACTGTTGCCAAGTTCATCAGCTCTCTGCAGCTCCATGGAGAATAGTAAGCTTTATTTTACAGATCACTGAGAATGAATCAGGACTTGTCATAGCTTAAGAACCCTGGTTTGCTTTAACTAAATATGTATATATTGTATATTACATATATAAATTATAATGTAACATCATATTGTTACATTATTATGTAATGATAAACATTAGAATTATGTTAGAATTATATATGTAGCATACATATTTTAGTAACATATGTAGCTAACTTTAGTAATTTCAGTATAGTAATTTCAGAAAAAGCTCTTTCTAGACTAGTCATAAAAATAAAGGCTTACTTTACTATTACTGGTTCTCTGTATTGTACTTAAACTTCTACAGTTGTGTGTCAGTTATAAAACATACCGTTAAGATAACATTGAAAAGGTTATATTAGTAAACTGCACTATAAGTATGATAACCTTCAGTTCAAATCAGAGACCAAAAAGAACCCAAAGCTAGGGAAATAATTTCACCCTTACTTAATATGTTTTTCAGATTAATCTAAGAATGACACCAAAAGGCCAAGATAAGAAATGCAGGCAGTGAATGCAAGCAAAATATTTTTTTAAAAGACCATTTTAATATTGGAAATCAACATACCCATGTAAGTGATCAAATAGTAGGAATTAATGATGTCCTAAAAAACTTCCATTTTCCATCATTTTATTGGTTTGAGGGCTTTTAGTTTCAAGCAGAAATAAAATGAGCTTCCTTCCCTGAAGATATAATAGTCGTTGTCTGGCCTGATTTTGACACTGATTTTATAAGTTATTTGTAGAAGAACAAACATCTTCAAACAGACAGTTCCTTACTGAGCACCTGTGATACACCAGGCGTTGTGCTCAGGGGTGGATTCAAACAAGAAAAATGTCCTTGAAGGGCTCAAAATCAGACACATATTTTTTTAAGCTAAAAAATAAACATGTGACTTAGATTTTTTCCAAAGGGCCTGCAAATTGGAATTTATCCAAATTCCCTGAAAAATAGAAACCTAGGGAGAAATTAAGACAAGGTTTTATCCAGCATGTTATCTACACATTCTTAACTATGGTAGGAGCCTCCATTTTCCCCACTAGCATGGGAAGAGAAAAGATACTAAAAGTTCTTACTTCCACACACTTCTTTTTGTGTCTCTCCCTAATATAGTTGCTTCATTTCTTGAAATTCCTGCTATTTTATTAGTCCCGTGTGAGGAAAATGGAGGTCAAAGCCAAGAGTCTCTCAAGATGAGGTAAAAGGAGGGAGTTGGACTCCATGTAGCCCAGTCCAGAGCTTGAGGACAGAAGACTGAGCTAACAATAGAGTGGGTCCCTTTGCCTGGAGGGTCCTTAATGCTAAAGACAGACTGTGAAGAGCTAGATGATTTTGCAGGTATATTCCACAAACTGTCCTCTTTTATACAAATGATTCCAGGGAGGGCTCCCCACTTAAATTTATGAGGCTGGTATAACCTAGGCACCAAAACTGGACAAGGACATTAAAAGAAAAAAGTGCTATAGGTCAATCCATCTTATGATCATTAATGCAAGAATTCTAAATAAAACATTGGTAACCTAAATCCAGCAGGCTATTAAATAATTACATCATGGCCATGTATGGCTTATCACAGGACTACAGATTAGATTAACATTAGAAAATCTACAAATATAATTCACAACATATTACAGGAGAAAAGCTATATGATTATCAAAATATTCAGAAAAACACAAAAGTAAAATTCAATACCTTTCTGGATAACAAAACAAATACCCTAAACAAGTTAAGGATGGAAGGAACCCCTTTAACTTGATCAATGGAATCAACATAAATCATACACAATGGTTAAGAATTAATAACATTCCCTTAAAAGAACCAAAACAAGTCAGGAACAAGAAACAATGCCTACTCTCACTGCTTTTATTTAAAATTGTACCAGCAATCCTAGCCAGCACAATAAGGCACGAAAAAGAAATAATCGATATAAGCATTGGAAATGAAGAAATAAAATTGTCATTATTTGTAGACTAAAGAATTATTTACGTAAAAAAAAGTTCAAGAGAGCTTACAACTTATTAGAGAAAAGAAATAGTGGTAGAAAAATAGACCAAATGAACAGATTAGGGAAATTTACAACAGACCAACATATCCATGTGCACTTCATATATGAGAGAGGTGCTAATATAAACCAGAAAGAAAGAATGAACTATTCAAAAAATGTTCTGGGCTGACTGACTACACATTCGTAAAAACATCTTTGCCTCATGCCAGATTCAAAAATAAATTCCAGATGTATTTAAAATCTAAAGATTTTTTTAACTTAACATTTATGGAAGAAAAAATAGAGAATAGTTTTAGAACCTCAGGATAGAGAATCACTTCTAAACCAAGACAAAAGATGACAAGGAAAGAAGGAATGATACATTTTTTGCTACATTAAAATTAAAAACCTTTGTATGACACCATAAACAGAGTGAAATCTATAAGCCAAATACTGGAAAAGACAGCACAAATACCTGCAAAGGAGATTTTCCTGTAGGTCCTATTGGCCAGAAATGGGACAGATGACCAATCATTGCTTATCTGTAGGAGCTTAGGGAAGACCTGCCGTCATTTCTTGGGACATTGCCACCTCACACCTCAACCAAATCAGGACACTTTTAATAAGAAAGAAAGGAGGGAAATGTTGGTTGGGTAAGCAAACTATTACGTCTGCTAAAGACAGCTCACAGGCAGCTGACAGAAGAGTAAACCAGAATGATTAATAAACCAATGAAAAGTTCTGGGCTTCACTAGCAATCAGAGGAATACAATTTAATGGTTGGGGGAGGAAGAGAGAGACAGAATATCATAAAACCATCAGATTGAAAAAATTCTAAAACATGTAATAACACCACAATATTGGGGTTTGAAGAGGCCCATCTCCACTTAGATGCCTTGTAAGCCTCTCAGTATTCAAACCCAAACCGCTTCCTACAAACCCTTCTTTCCCCCAGCCAATGGCACCACCAACAACTTAAGGGGAAGACTTGAGTCATCCTTAACTACTATCACAGCTTCATGGCTCATATCCAGTCACCCTGACATACTTGTAGGTCCTTCTTTTCTGTTTCCACAGTGCTAAAACCCATTTCCACTACGTGGTGGATGTCCTCATCACTTCCTGTATGAAAATCCTCTACACCCTCTTAACCCATCTTTTTGCTTCCTATCTTGCTGTCTTCCAACCACTATTCAGCAGGTAGTGGAGCTGTCTCTCCATGCTTAAATGCTCCCAATAGCCATTGTTATAAAGATCAAGATGAAATGCCAGATGGGACGTCCCTTAAAGATCTTTCTATACCTCTTCCAGCCCCATCTACAGGCCTCTCTAGGAGTCCACACCTTCCTATTGGGTTCAATTTTCTTTTCCCCAAGTACATTCATTAAGAGTTATTTTAGTGAGGATCTCTGAACAGTAAATTCATCTAGCATTTGTATTAAATTGTTTTTATTTGCTTTCATCTTTGAATGATTATTTATTCCATGTTCATTGTTATTATCCCTCAGCACTTTGAGGGCCAAGGAAGGCCACTAATGATGGCACCCAGGACACAGACCAATGATGCAGAGTCAAAAAGAAAAGAAATGACTTGCCTTCCTTCTAATTTCTGTCTGACCAGCCTTACTTACAAAACAGAGTGTACTTCCCAAAGAGAACTTCTCCATACTCTAATCAACAACTTTGCTTTGCTTATCTCTGACAACACAAGGCTCTTCCCAAAAAAACCCAAAATAACAAAAAACAAAAAAAGAAAACAGCAAGGGGGACACCGTCCTGACGATCTTTGTAAGGTAAGAAAAGTTCAGAAATACTCTTGCACCTTTCCATACTTTAGAGGCTGTGATGCTTAGCTTTCTATGATTATAAAAAAGAAATTTATAAGTTAAAAAAATGTTAAACTTTCTATTTTAATTCTAGATGTAAGATCCAGACATGAGATTCAATGCTCAGGACACTGAGGCTAACTTATTTCTGTAAAATAAATCATTTCCTTTCAGCTAGTAAGCTGAAAGGAAATGTATGTTATTCATTAGATTACCAGTACCCCCATATCAGCACTACTGGGTAATTCTTTTTCATCTCTAAAACATCAATATTTGTGCCTAATTTAATTGATTTATGCCAAAGATGCAGGTGAAAATTGTTTTGAGTTTTATTACATTACTAAACTATTAGCTTAGTGTTTCAGAGAGGAAGAAAAAATGTTTTGAAAAAATAAAAAGAGATCCAGGTGCCCACTGGCCAAAAGAAAACACACCAAGGAGTGGCATGCACATACAGGCTTCTGGGTACAAGTTTAAATCAAATTTTCTTAGGAGAGGCAGACATTGCTTATATTTTACAAAGGATATATTTGACCTAAACATGCATAAAACATAGGTGATCATATTCTAAACAACCTAAAAATATTAACTCATTTCCCCCTTATTTGGCATTTCCTTTGGCACTTTTGTACGCAATCTGAAATCCACTGCAAAGCACTTGACATACATACATACAGTCTCATATGTGCCCTCTTGAAATGCGAATGTATATAAGCCATGTCTCAATGTAAGCTGACAACAAATTCTTTTCAGGCAAAGACCATGATTTTTGTCGTTATTCTTTCCTAATTATTAAAAATATCTCAAAATACCCACTCTGGTGCTGTGTTTAGATTTATATGATAGATTTGCTTTCCCCAAATGCTGTACTTCTTTTACCACCAGGACTTTGCATGTGGTTTATCTGGAACATTCATCTCATCCTTCAAGAAATAGACACTAAAAATATGGTTAAAAGATATTATGAGAAACTTTATGACAGTAAACTTGACAATTTATATGAAATGAACACATTCCTTGACAATCATGTCTTACCAAAGCTGACACAAAAAGAAAGAGAAAATACGAATAGCTCTATATTTATCTAAGAAATTGAATCTGTAAATAAAAATATTTCCACAAAGAAAATTCTAGGTCCAGATGGCTGCACCTGTGATCTCTTTTAACTATGTAAGGAAGAAATGACATCCATCATACACAAAACCTTTCAGAGAACAGAAAAAGTCCAGCTTAATCATAATATCAAAATCTTCAAGGGCATTACAAAATAAAGAAATGATACATCAAATTCACTTATCAGGTACAAAATCCTGAACAAACTATTTGCAAACTAAATTTAGTAATGTATAGAAATGGAAAATACATTATGGTAAATTTGGGTTTATCCTAGGAAGGCAAAGTTGGATTAATATTAGAAAATTCATATAATTAACTGCATTAACAGATTAAACATGAAATCATCATATGGTCCTTCCAATAGATGCAGAAAAAATGATTAGATAAATTTCAATGCTCATTTATGTGAAAAAAAACCACAAACCTTTAACAAACTAGGAATACGAAGGGACTTTCATAACCTGTAAAGAAAATTCATAGCAAATATACTTTATGATGAAAGTTAAAAACTCTCCTTGGGAGTCAGGAACAAGAATCAAATGCATGTTATAATTTCTATCAAAATTTTAGTGGAAATTCTAGCAAGTACAAGGAAATATAAGCTAAATGCATAAAGACTGTTATGAAAGAAAAAAACTTTCATAATTCACAAATGATATGTTATTATGATTTTAGCATCTATGTTCGTGAGTACATTTGCATTGTCATTTTTCATCCTCATTCCTGTGAGGTTTGCTCAAGCTTATGCTAGTTTCATAAACTTTTTCAATACTCTGGTATACATTTTGTATGTATTAGCTGTGTCTCTTATTTTCTGATGCTTTGACATTAGGAGGTCTTGCTGCTCCTAGAGGGACTGCCCCACCCCACAGGGTTAGCTAATTCCCAAAGATAGTAAACAACTCATCCCTGAGGGTGCCTTCCAAACGTAAACCAATCCAGAGCCCACACACCTAACTCCTTCTTTATCAGGCTTTCACATATCAGGACACTATCCACCTGCCCCAGTCGCTCCAGGGTCACATTCCAAACACCTAAGGACAGCTCCTATGCCCCAGAGCCTCCTGAAATTATTCAAAGTAATCAATCTTAAACCTGTTTACCCTGCCTCACCCATTCTTTTGTCCATTGTGGCAAGAAGTCGGGCCATGTTCCTTCTGCTTGCATCCTCGAGTATAACAACCTGTCTTTACAATGGTAATATTCTCCTAATCAGTTGACCTTGCCGGAACTAAGCAATAATAAAACCTCTTATTTTAAAATATATAAAATTAGAGTTATTCATGAGAACCGGCCCTCGTCCACCTCCCCTTGCATTACTGGTCCCTCTCTTTTCAGGTTTCAGTGGCACTGGACTTCTTCCTTTTCCTCTACAAGCCTTAGGGTTTTTGCTCCCATGATTCCCCCCACCCAGAATTCTCCTTCCCCAGAACCCTGCTGGTTCCCTTATCACCATCTCAGGCAAGCCTTCCCTGGCCATGCGGTCTAAAGTAAACCCCTCTCCTGCTGCCCCCTTTCTTTATTATCAATACATTACTATATTTATTTTATTTTATTTTATTTTATTTTATCTTGTTATTCCATTGTCCTTATTGCAACCTGAAATTTTCTTTGTCTCTTCTTGGTTTACTTTCCTAAGTCTGTTTCCTCGAAAGCCAGAAATCCATCTGATTTTCACTGCTTTAGCCTAGGAGAGTACTTGACACACAATAGGGGCTCATCATCATTGTTTGAATGAAGAATTAATAAATGGACACAAGAATATGCCACAAGCCATGGCAGGTATTTGAGAAAATAGTTTGGGAAAATAGTGAGGAGACCCTATCCCTTAGAGCCAAGGTCATTTAGGGGATGGTGGGGAAGCGAGTCCGTAGGGAGCCCTGAGCACCCAGTGTTGGAGCATAAACACCATCTACACTCTGTACTGCCCCAGCTCTTGATACTCAGTATCCCTCTGTACTGTCCCAGCTCTTGAATTGAGACTCAGTATCTGGCTGAAGGCTTACAATGAATTTGCCTCTTGTGTCACCTAGACTATAGGCTTCAAATAATCGACAGGGAATATTGTAATCAGTGACTAGTTTTAATTCTAGAGAGACCCAAACATGCAATTCTATTCTTCCTTAAAATAAGAGAAGACATCTTAGAAAATGAGATGTTTAAAACACAGATCGCTAAGCATCAATTTGGGCATTATCTGAATTCTGACATCATAAGTGAAAACAGTTTTAACTCCACTTAAAAAGATGTCAGATTCAGGCAGTTTTACAACAGGAAATGGGAAAAGGTTAAGGCCTTAACATGATTCAGGTGTCATTTGATATATATACATAGGAAATAAGGTCAGTTAAAATAATTTTTTTCATCAAGAAATTTACAGCTCAGAATAAAATGATGTTTCAATCCATTTTAACCAGCGTTCCGACTCATTCATGTTTCTTAACATTACTCCTCTGCATTGACCACTTAAAAGCTACAAACAATGGAAAGTTCAAAGAAGACCTCTGTGCTTATTTCACTAACATTTTAATTCCGGTAAAGTTTAAACTACTGAATGCAGCTATTTTCATGACAAAAAAAAAAAGGAGTCTGCCATTAAAATGTGGGTGACTGGAATAAAATGGAGAAATTCATTAGCATCAAAGTTTCTTGGTTCATAAAACAAACCGGTTCAAGGGAGGAAGCCAGAAAAGTGTGAATAAACCTCAACGGTTTTGCTGTTTGTTTATAAATATCTATGCACATATTCAAGACCCAACTCAAATATCACTTCCAGGTGACTACTTACCTTTTCCTCTCCTGTTCTCCAGTGTATAAATATTCTTATGCATATTTCCTTAGATAATAGATATCTCCTCTACTCAACTTTTGGCTTCATAAAAACAGAAGTCCTTGTTTTGTCGATTTTGAATCCCCAGGCCCTGGCATAGTGTCATACTTTCGAGAAAGGTTTATTGACAAAGTAAGAATATTTTAATCAAGGGCCTCCTATATATGTACTAGGTGCTGGTCATTGTTGCTCTAATAGTAATTTTTTTTAAAAAACCCTGATCTGCCCCTGTCCTCAAGAACCTTATGTTCTGATTGTGGAATTTAAAGAGGCAGTTACTAGTTTACTAGTAGTTTACTAGTAGTTTACTAGTTACCACTCTGTCTTCACCCAACCAGTTCGTGAGGAGTTTAATAGCAACCTGCCTGTATTTTTTTCACAAAGGATTTATACTCCAAATATAGTCATCATCATAAAAAATCAGGGAGTTGTGTCACACCATCTTAACACTATCCTTAATGGTCTCTTCAAAATTAAGGAAAAAGATCTATAAGATTCCAAATTGTTTATTAAAGAAAAGCCCTGACTAATGACATGTTTCAGACCACGACTGCCATAGTTTTTAAAGAAAGGAAAATTTTAAATGTAACATGTGGAAGTCACTATATTAATTTAGTTATAAAATATATCTAGTAAAGAGCTGCTTCTAGGTATAATTTATATGGTTAATACGTCTAACTATAAATCAAAAGCACTCACCGTGGGGTGTTTCTAGTGAAATTGTCCCACTCTCCATTAATTTTACTGACTGGTATTTCAGTCGAAGATTAAGCAGTTGATTTTTCAAGTAGTAACACAAATTCTCTTTTCTCTTAATGGAAGATGGTGAGAAAGGGTGTTTTCCACATTTCTGGCCTATGAGGAGAGACAAAGAAGTCTTATTGTACTGGATTGGAAAGACAATGCCCCGTTTGGATAGGTTGGGTTTCTTTGTTGGTTTTTTTTGGCTTTTTTTTAGTCACCTATACACATAGTGTAGAGGTTGAGAATTTTTTTATTCAAGGGAATTATAAAATATATTTTTTAATGGGGAAAATCTGCTATACTAAAAATATAAAAGCTATGTCGTCCCGATGTGTGAAATAATTGTGATTTGAAGTATTAGGGTCCATTATCCCCATAGAAACCTGCACACCTATCACAGGTTGGGCTTTGGCTTTTGATTTGGATAATACGGACCCTATAATTGTCCATCGCACTCTGTCACCCAAAATGTCCCACAATAAAAGTGTGTGGTAACTCAATCTTCCCCATGGGAATTAGCCAACTCTGATGTTATGAGCAGGCCTCAGTCTAATTTTTTAAAGAGCTACTTGCCGTATATTTCCCACCAGACAGTCTTAAAATTTATTGTGAGCTTATACACCACATGAAAATTCAGGGTAGTATTGGTAGATCTTTCTTAATTCCAATAATCATCAAGCACCTTTTAAACACTGCTGACTAAGTTATTAATCTCCTATTTTTTTTCAACATCTTTATTGGAGTATAATTGCTTTACAATGGTGTGTCAGTTTCTGCTTTATAACAAAGTGAATCAGTTATACATATACATATGTCCCCATATCTCCTCCCTCTTGCATCTCCCTCCCACCCTCCCTATCCCACCCCTCCAGGTGGTCACAAAGCACCAGCTGATCTCCCTGTGCTATGCAGCTGCTTCCCACTAGCTACCTATTTTACATTTGGTAGTGTATCTCCTATTTTTAACATGGGCTTTTCTAAATTGTTTTCCTAAATCCTGGGAAAAGCATTCCAAAATGATATCTTGTGGAAAGAGCACAAACGTACAGCATACACACAAAATAAGTATTTGTAGTTCACTTTCAATTTATTCAAAATATACTCTTCTCTCCCAGTTAAAGGAGAAAATGATTACATATTCAGTTATCTTGAAATAATTAAAAGGTCATCAATTTCCTGTCATGGAAGTGATATGGTTTAATTACATTGTATAAACGTATTGACCAGGCCATGGGGGAGAGTATCCCCATGAGAGGTTATTATCCTAACAACAATCTGACCTCCACTGAGTGGGATATAAGTGTGTACTTAGAGATTTGTGTATATGTGTGGATTTTAAAATAACTGTAGATTTGGGATTAGCAGATACAAACTACCATATATAAAATAGTTAAATATAAGGTCCTACTGTATAGCACAGAGAACTATATTGAACATCTTGTAATAACCTATAATGAAAAAGAATATGAAATATGAAAAAAATATGAAAAAGAATATAACTATATGTATGACTGAATCACTTTACTGTACACCTGAAACTAACACAATATTGTAAATCAACTCCTTCAGTTTAAAAAAAAAGAATCAAATAAATATAGCAGGATTTTATCTGAAACAACAATAGAAAGTAAAAAATAAAATGGAGTTTAGGGCAATTGTATTGAGATTAATTAAGGTTTGGTTTACTACCCAGAGTCCATAAGTCAAATATCATCCAGACTGACAATTTAGGGTGAAAAGTAAGGACTCAAGAGTTCAAAATATAGGGAAGTCAGTTGAAAATAACAAAGGATTATAGTAAAAAAATAATGACTATAGAGTCTCTGAATGGTAAAGCTGGTTGGAACCAGAGAGAGTTTAAGATTTGTTCATATTTTTCTATGAGAAAATAAAATACTTATTCATATAAATACAGAATTCCCTTATATTAATTTATACAAACTTTCCTTTTGCAAGGACTTTCATCCCATCAGACTAACTATTGAAATTGGGCAAAGAAAATGGCAATTAGGGGCTTCCCTAGTGGCGCAGTGGTTGAGAGTCGGCCTGCCGATGCAGGGGACACGGGTTCATGCCCCGGTCCGGGAAGATCCCACATGCCACGGAGCGGCTGGGCCCGTGAGCCATGGCCGCTGAGCCTGTGTGTCCGGAGCCTGTGCTCTGCAACGGGAGAGGCCACAACGGTGAGAGGCCCGCGTACCGCAAAAAAAAAAAAAAAAAAAAAAAAGGCAATTAAATAGAACATCCCTCAAGGTAATCATATTTGCAGTTTCCCCTAATCTACCCTAAAATAGTTAAAAGGAACAAGTCTCTAAGCTGAAGGTTCATTCTGATATCACCCAGTCACGAGTCTACATGAGCTAGGGAAAACCTACATAGTAAGTCGTGTGGAAAAACTCTGTTGACTAGCTAGAATATCAAAATGTAGTATTTCTACCCCAAAGTTTTGTTACAACAAGTGGTAGCATACAGTAGTTTCCAATACAGAGAATTTCTTCAAAGTGAGGTCAATTAGAGTCTTAACACACTGTTATTAACACATGGATTAATAATTCACAAAACAGATTTTTCTCCTCTCTTCACCTCACATCACTCCATGCTTGAGGCTTAACAGATTGTTTGGATACCTCTACAAAGGCCGTTTCTGCTTCATTCATTTGAGCCTGTGCACTGGTTGTCTGTTTCCTGGATGCCACTCCCCACCTCTCTCCCATCCCCAACGGGTAAACAGACTCAACTTGAAGATCAAAGTTCCTAGTAAAGCCCCCAGAGCTGGAGCTGGGCATTTCTTCCACTATTTACCGTATTTACCTCTAGCCATGCCTCAATTATGCAAAGCAGCACAGTAAATGGAAACAACACTGCATCAGGAGTCAGCTCCCTGTTTTGTCACTTACCACCTCTGTGATCCTGAGGAAGCTTCCCAATCACCCAAGCCTTGGACTCCTTATGTGTAAAATTGGGATAATGACACATAACTAAAAAGTCTTACAACAACTAAAAGAGAATTTGTGAAAAGCCCAGCACAGCCTATGGCACACAGGGGCACTCAGCAAATGGTACACCTTCCACAAATCCCATCTCCCTTCCACAAATCCCTTCTCCAGGGTTCCTTCCAATAACCCTGCAGCCCACCAGAGCAGGGACCCCGGGGACGATGCACCCTATGTTAAGTCAGCACCCTGCTTGCTGCCCCCTGAAGCCCTATGTATACATGAAGTTTCCTCTGGGTTACAGCCTTCTCCTCCTCTGTCTCCCCAGCTGATCCCAGCTTCCAACACAGATTGTGATTCACATCATCTGGGGTGAGGTCTGCAGTTGAATAGTTTTTATTTTTTTTTAACTTTAAAAACTTTTATTTTATATTGGAGTATAGTTGATTACAATGTTCTATTAGTTTCAGGTGTACAGACAAGTGATTCAGCTATACATATACATATATCGATTCTTTTTCAGATTCTTTTCCTATATAGGTTATTAAAGTACATTGAGTAGAGTTCCCTGTGCTATACAGTAGGTCCTTGTTGATTATTTTATATATAGTAGTGTGTATCTGCTAATCCCAAGCTCTTAATTTATCACTCCCCCCAACCTTTCCCCTTTGGTAAACATGTTTGTTTTCTATGTCTGTGAGTCTGTTTCTGTTTTTTTCTTGGGGGGGGGGGGCTGGGATATTATTTTTCTTTTTTAATTTCTATTTTATATTGGAGTATAGTTCATTTGCAATGTTGTGTTAGTTTCAGGTGTACAGCAAAGTGATTCAGTTATATACATACATATATCTATTATTTTTCAGTTTCTTTTCTCATATATGTTATTACAGAGTATTGAGTAGAGTTCCCTGTGCTATACAGTAGGCCCTTGTTGATTATCTATTTTATATATAGTAGTGTGCGTATGTTAATCCCAACCCCTTAAAGCTTAAAGAAGTTTCCTCTGTGTTACAGCTTTCTCCTCCTTATCTGTCTCCCCAACGGATTCCAGTTTCTGACACAAAGGTTGTGATTCACATCATCTGGGGTGAGGTCTGCAGTTGAGTATTTTTTATACTCCTAGGAGTTATTCTAATGTGCAACCAGGATTGAAACCCAACATATCCTTCCGTGATCCCTCCAGCTAACGGAGTCCCTCTCCAAATGTACTGTAATTGTTTGTTTCCTAGATGGCGACACCCTTCAAGGTCAGCACTGTGTTTCACTCAACTTCAAATCACTAAAAACTTAACACAATGTCGAGCATTTTGTAGACCCTCAAAATCTTAATAAATAAAAGGGTAAAATGTTGGCTAAATGGCCCACCTTGCTAGTCCTCTTTTCTTTTCTGGAGAATGTGTATAATATTTCTCCTACTCACAAAGACACTGAAAAATTAAATCAAGTTTTTTTAAAAAAGCATATGTTTGGGTGGGATGAATTGGGAGCTTGGGATTGGCATATATACACTACTATATATAAAATAGATAACTAATGAGAACCTACTGTATAGCACAGGGAACTCTACTCGGTGCTCTGTGGTGACCCAAATGGGAAGGAAATCCAAAAAAGAGGGGATATATGTATACATGTGGCTGATTCACTTTGCTGTACAGCAAAAACTGACACAACAGTGTAAAGCAAGTATACTCCAATAAAAAAATAAAAAGCCTATGTTTAAATAAATATGTACTGTATAAAGCAATACCATTGCCAAACTCCAATAATATATGTTCATATTCACTTTATACAATAAGAAACCTGAAAGTAGGAATGTTTGTGAAAACATATCAATTTAGTCATTCAAACGTCTCTCTTGAACTCATTTCTTTTTAATTTGTGGCTTTCATCAGTAACCCTGGAAATAACTTCTTTAAAGTAGAATTCATGGCCGCAGTGACTTTGAACTCAGCTCACAGAGACTGATAGATGCTGAGCTAAACAGCATCTCACTTGAAACAAGACTGGCATGTGAAGCTATGGCCCCAGAAGAAGAAGGATCACGTGTGCAGTCAGTGCCGCTCCTGGCCCCGGAGCTGGATCAAATTCGAAAAAGCAGAACACAACCAGAATCCACTCTCTAAGCATCGTTCCTCAGGTAAGGCTTGGACACCTCCAGCTCTGATCCCCCCACAGGGGACAATTCGTCCACTTGAACAGTGCCCTGGGTGAGTCTCTTATTGCCTTTAGGATGTGGGGAATAGCAGTATTCACTTGCAACTGGGTTCTTGACAAATTACCACAAACTTAGAGGCTCAAAAACTGATAGCAAAAACAGTCCACAGATTTATTCTCTAACAGTTCTGGAGGTCAGACATCCAGAATGAGTCTTAAGGGACTAAAATCAAGGTGTCAGCAGGGCCAGTTCCTTCTGGAGTCTCCAGGGGATAAGCTGTCCCTTGTCTCTTCCAGCTGCTGGTGGCTCCTGACAGCATCACTCCAATCTCTGCCTCTGTGGTCTCATCACATCCTCCTCCACAGTGGTCAAGTCCCCTTCTGCCTCCCCCTTAGGTTTACATTTGGGGCCACCTGGATAATTCAGGATAATCTCTGAATCTCCAGGTCCTTAACTTAATCACATCTACAAAGTCCTTCTTGCCATGGAGGACGACATTCACAGGTTCTGGAGATTAGGACGTGTACATCTTTAGGAGCCATTATTCAGCCCGTACAGACATATAACTAGATGAAAGTAAGATCTGTCCACAAATCATTAGAATACAAGGCAGCACATAAAGATGCTGTAAGAGAAGGACAGGTGAAGACATACCGAAGTAAGAGAGGAAATAATTCCTTCCCACTAAGAAGGGTCAGGAAAGGCCCTGTGGGCTGTAGGATTTGACCTGGTCTTGAGAGATGGGAAGACTTTGGAAAAAGTAAAACTCAAAATATGTCAGTAAAAAAGTCAATAATCGATACTCATTCTTCCTGTGATGTGCACATATACATACACGCACACAGTAAAATAAACCAAAACAGTTTTTTGAAAAAGAATGACCGGGAGTATTCTGGACCTGTCAGCCAATGGTATAAATTGATACCAATGGTATCAATTGTGACCAAGGGTATAAATCGATAGTATATAAAATATTGAAATTCTGGAAATCTACAGAACACAATAGTCAAGGAACTGGCTATCTTATTGCATATATATTTAACATGTATGGTAAAAGAAATATTTTAAATAAATGAGAAAGGGGTAAGTTATTTCATAAATAAATCCCCCTGGAACAATTGATTATTTGATGAAAAAAATCTATTTAGATTCTCACCTAAAATCATTCACCAAACAATATAAATTCCAAGGGAACTTTAAAATTAAATATAAAATATCAATATGTAAGAAATCAAGAAGAAAAAACTTTTTAAATTTACCATCATTGGAGGAGGTACAATTTACTAAAAGTAAGATGAAAACATTATTATATGTTGCTAAGTTTAAATTTTAAGCTTCTCTTCAATCAAAATAAATAAATAGAACAAAATTAAAAGGCAAACATCATATTTGGGGAAAAACAGTCACAGGAAATACCATCTAAACAAAGTATTAATATCATTATATATATAAAAAGCTTAATCAAATTGAATTTTAAAATACTGAAGCTCCAATGGATAAATTGACAGAGGATGTGAATAGGCAATTTCCAAAAAGGAAATATAACTAATCAACAAATGTGTGGAAAATGTTTTCCTTCACTAGTAATCAAGGAATGGGGCATTAAAACAACAATGAAGTAACCTTTGACCCCTATCAAATTAGCAAAGATTTTTTTAAAAATAATAATTTCCACTGCTGATAAGGGGACTGTGAAAAAGGTACTCTCGAATATTGCTGATATTTTGGTATAATCCTTTTGGAAAGCAATTTGGCAAAGAGCCTTGCAATGTTTATACTCTAACTCAGTAAGTCCACTTTTGAGAATAGAGCCTAAGAAAATAATTCTCAATATTCAGAAGCACTATTTATAAAAGGAAAAGAAAAAAAATCAGAAGTAATCTAAATACCAGATACAAACACAGTTTTTACATAAATTGTGTATATTCACTTCATTAATTATAATGTAACTTTTAAAAATTATATTTTTAAAGAATATGCAATCTATGAAAAATATAAGCATTACAATGTTAAATGAAAAAAGAGTAGGATAGAAATAGTATATACATGATCTTTCCGTTTAGAATGAAAACAAATAGAATAAAGATTAGATATAAATACAAAAAAATATTCACAGTGTCTGTCTTTGGATAGTGAAACCATGGATGAAATAGATAGATAATAGACAGATGGATAGATATTTGTTTGTTTTAATTATAAGATATCCTTTTGTTGTCATTGTCAAACTCTTACAGTTTGTCACATAAAGCTTCATTAAAAACTAATTTTTAAATGCCCCCAATTAAACTTTTTCCTACTGAAAATTTTCAGGAAATAAATTTCTTCCATTTTTTTAAAATAAAAACTGGCTTTTGTTTTTAATTTTTTTTGTTGTCAGTACGTAAATAACACAAGAATTACAAATTTAGAATCTCCTTCAAGAGAATACCCAGACCACTTTCCTTCTAAGACAATAGTTATCTGGTACAGCATTTTATTTTATTTTATATTATTGTGTATTTTTTTTTTACCGGTACACGGTCCTCTCACTGTTGTGGCCTCTCCCGTTGCGGAGCACAGGCTCCGGACGCGCAGGCTCAGCGGCCATGGCTCACGGGCCCAGCCGCTTTGCGGCATGTGGGATCTTCCCGGACCGGGGCACGAACCCGCGTCCCCTGCATCGGCAGGCGGACTCTTAACCACTGCGCCACCAGGGAAGACCTGGTAAAGCATTTTAAATCTCCATTGATCACCCCATAACCCTCATAAAGTGTTTCTACTTGCTCATAACTTCTCCCATAAGCTCTGAAATTCAAATAAGTGATACAGTTTTTTAAAAATTCTAATTTAGGTTTTGATATATATCTGCCTAGAGATAAAAGCTAAGTTGATTTCATGTTTTTAAAAAGACCCCCCAATATTATATGTTCTTCTAATCTCATTAGCAATTAGTTTTTAAACTGTTTGCTCATTGAACGTAACATTTGCAGATAATTTTAAGAAATGATTTTTCAAATTGCTCTAATAAATTCATCAAATGACTCCCCACTGTTGGATTTGGCAAAAATGGAGTTTGAGGTTGAGGGAAAGAAGGGATGCAGGCCCAAGAGCCCAGACAATCTGGGAGCCAGAAAACAGTGGCTCCCTGGTCACATCCAGAACCCAGGAGCCACTTGGCACTGGGAACGAAATGCACCCTTCTGTCTTGGACACCAGACCTGGGATGCCGCCGAGAACGGGGCTTGCCTTGGGGGACTTTTAGGAGCCTTCCTGCACCAGTCCTGCACCTTCTCTTGCTGGAGCTCTCCCCTCTGCTGGGAGGTAGCCAGCCATGCAGAGCAGCTTCCAGGCCCTCTTGGGAGCCCTGCTCCCATGGACCAGGCAAGGAGCCCTGGTCAAACGTGACGTTGCCTTTAGGACACAAGGAAGACTTGAATATCTCCCTGAACTTCTCTTGCCTGGTTTGTAGCCGTGTTGGATCAGGCCAGAAACTGTGACCTACACAGTGTCTAGACAGTATGACATCCAAACCACATCAGCAGACCTCATCTCATCATAAAAAATGTCAACATTCTGGAATTGCACCATCCAGAATTGTAGCCACTAGCCACATAAAGCCATTTAACGTTAACTTTAAATTTATTAAAATTAAATAAAACTTAAAATACAGTTCCTCTTTTGCACGAGCCATAGTTCAAGTTCAGCCAGAGGTGTCTGGTGGCTGCCACCTCGGACAACACAGGTCTAGACCATTCCCACCATCACAGAAAGGCCCACGGGGCAGCACTGTTCCAGAACATACTGGTTCTAGCAGGGAGTCAACGGGCCCACTTCCCCCATTTCTAAGACAGTAAAACTTAGAGGATCTGACTCGAAAAAACAAAAAAAAAAAAACAGGGAAGAAGCTCAGATGTTGTTACCATTTAATTAATTAATTAAAATTTGCCTTCAGCCCCATCCATATAAAATAAACTCCTGGGCTTCCCTGGTGGCGCAGTGGTTGAGAGTCCGCCTGCCGATGCAGGGGACACGGGTTCCTGCCCCGGTCCGGGAGGATCCCACATGCCGCAGAGCGGCTGGGCCCGTGAGCCATGGCCGCTGAGCCTGCGCGTCCGGAGCCTGTGCTCCGCAACGGGAAAGGCCCACGTACCGCAAAAATAAAAAATAAAAAAAATAAATAAACTCCTGACTGTGGCCAGCGGTTACATGCAGACTTTGTCATTTTGCTTACTGACTACACATTTTCATTGATCAATTCTAAATTGGATTATTGTTAGTTTTAAAAGCGCCGGAGCAGCAGAAAGTGGCCACGTGGCAGGCAAAGGGGAGATTGATAGCAGAATAAACAGGGAAAGTGACAAGATTCGAGGCTGAATTGATCACTGTCAGCGGGTCCGTGGTCAGCTGTCTGCCCTTTCGTGCCCAAAGTAAACATCAGAATAATGTTTAGACAAACACATTTGATTTTTGAGGTAATGGGTATGTCAACTAAATGACAAACCTTAGAAAGGTCAAAGGGATAGCCATTTTTCAGACTCTTTCAACCATTAATCGTTGATTTCGGTAACAGAGCTCTGGTAGGCAGAGCGGGGAGAGAACGTCGGCTTGTGTGCGCCGGGAGATGCTCTAGACAGACCTCCCCAGGATTCACCTGGTCGTCAAAATAAAATGCTGTTGTAAGCGAAGAGTTCCTCCTTTAAAAATGGCACTCAGCATCTCAGTCGTCTAAAGACAATCCAAAAGGCAACAATCTTATTAATCCTTTGAAGGGACTCAGTCCATTAGTACCCACTAAAATCATATTTCTGTGGCCTGTTATCTACAATAAAACAAAGCACAGCAAATCCTTTCCTAATCATCCGTTAGCCTGTGAGAAATTTATAACATTGTTCCAAACACAGGAAATCACTGGTGAATCACAAGTACCCGAAATTATAGTTTGGTACAATTCACCACTTGCTGGGTCATTTTTAATGTGATT
Source organism: Aethalodelphis obliquidens (assembly GCF_003676395.1). Lineage (NCBI taxonomy): Eukaryota > Metazoa > Chordata > Mammalia > Artiodactyla > Delphinidae > Aethalodelphis > Aethalodelphis obliquidens. The sequence goes on along the minus strand of NW_020837945.1, from coordinate 9,543,648 downwards.
TTTTTCCCTTTGAAATATCATACGTTAACGATGACTTACAAGGCCAATCAGCACTGATGGTGACTATTGCGAGCGTCCCAAATTCACCTGGTTTATCTGAGCACACAAAGCATTTTTTTTTCTTTTGCCTAGAGGGATGTGACCGATGAGACTGGATGGGAATGGAATGTAGGTAGAGATGTTCCTGCCTCCAGAAGGAGCTGAGCATGACTCTGCTTCTCACAGAAGAATGTCATGGTGTTCTTGTGTGCTGACAGTTGCTGCACGCAAATCATAATTTATCGATCTGTTGAAATCATGTCACTTGCCAAAATGTTAGGACTCTCTAAACTCATCAAGCACATCAATGTACATAGGAAGTCAGAGAAATGTGAAGTGTGTATTTGAGTCCTACCTGTAAACACATGTGCCATGGCATGGAGTGCACATCCCTCAGATAAAATAGTGTCACGAGTAGGAAGCATAAACCATATAGAGGTCTATAGTTTTGCTGTGTAAAACTCCAGCAAACTCACTGTGCAGCTTGGGTACTTAGGAAATAAGTCTTTGAATATATCTGCAGTGTGGGAGTGTCTTAGTCAGCTTCAGTGCCATAACAAAATACCTAGAGTGAGTGGCTTGAACAATAAAACTTTATTTTCTCACAGCTCTCGAGTCTAGAAGTCCAAGATCAAGGAGCCAGCATGGTCAATTTCTGGTGGGAGCTCTCTTCCTGGATTGTAGACAGCTGCCTTCCTGCTGTGTCCTCACAGGGCAGGGAGAGAGAGAGGGAGAGAAGGAGAAAGGGAGAAAGCAAGTTCTTTAGAGTCTCTTTTAATAAGGTCACTAATCCTACCATAAAGGCCCCGTCCTCATGACCTCATCTAAACCTAATGACCTCCCAAAGCCCCCACCTCTGAATACCATCACGTTGGAGGTTAGGGCTTCAACATATGAATGTGGGGGGCACACAATCAGTCCATAGCAGGAGGCATGAGGTTATCAGCTATGGAGGTGGATGTTACTGATGTTCACCAATTTCTAGTTCTTGTCTATTTCTAGTGACATCTTCATTACACTTCTCCATATCCTTGGAATTAAGTTTGGCCATGTCATTAGTCATGGCTAATGAAATATGAGGCATGTCACTTTCAGGCTAAAACATGTCACTGCTGTTGCTCAGCTCTCCTGTCATCTCTTACACTATCAAGGTAAGTCCTGAGCCCCTTGTGATGGTGTCATAGGTGGTATTCTAGTTACCATGCTGCAGAAGAGCTGAGCAGCTCAAAAAAAGCATTGACTTACATTCATGGATGCTGTGGGTCAAGAATTTGAACAGGGTAAAAAGAGGATGACTTGTCAATGCTCCATTATATCTGAGGCTGGGAAGTCAATGGCTAATGTCTAGAATCATCTGAAGGCTTGTTCATTCACATATCTGGTGCTGGGGAAGATGATTCAAAGGCTAAGACTGCCACCTTGAGTGCCCACTGTAGACTCTCTAAGTGGTGGGGATTTGCTCACAAACGGTAACATCAAGGCAGTCAGATTTCATACATGGTGGCCCAGGGCTCCAGCAAAGAAGGGAGAAACTAAATGGTCTTTTGAAGCCAGCTTGGAAGGCACACATATTACATCAGGTATACGCTATTAGCTGAAGTATCAATAAGCGGGCCCAGGTTCAAGAGAGGGGACACAGATACCATCTCTCCATCAGAGGAGTGTCAAAGAACGTGTGTGCATGGCTGAAGTCGGTGGGGAGGGGACTTTTTAAGACCACTACTGAGGGTGTGGAATGCCTGTTTGGAGCAGAGCTCCACTGCCCTTCCACAAAGCCATGTGGAATAATAATAAACTCTTACTGTGCTAAGCCACTGAGGTTTTGGTGGCATCTGTCCATGCCCAACCCAAATAGAATATCTCCTTAAGTCCTCAAAGAGTTAATGAGCTTCCTCCATAAATATCAAATTAACCAAAACAGGAAAGGCTTCTACTTTAGAGGAGTATAGCTCCAGTACTAAATTCATGCTTCAAAAGCAATCAGGTTGGAGTGTATAACTGAGTTACTTTGTTGTACAACAGAGATTGGCACAGAACTGTAAATCAATTGTACTTCAATAAAAAAAATTTTATAAAAAAAAAAGAAGCAATCGGGTTACACGACTTTAAACCAACATCCCCCAAACTGTGTTTGGAGGAACACAATATATATGTCCAATTATTTTAGCAAGAAAACAGAGGTTCCCAATAAAGACACAATAGCATGTACCTGCCCCAGGTATCTGCCCCCAACTGCCTGCTAAGTGGCCGTGTCAAACATCGCAGATCATCCTCAACACTAACCATCAAACAATCTTCTCCTGAGTCCCCAAAACTACTTTCTCTAAGATTCATTCTAGTATAGCTCCTCTCCAAACCCACATTATGTTTGTATCTTTGTGTATTTAAATTCCTGTCTTTGATCTACTTTGGTACAGAGGAGAGAGTATGGGCTAGAATTCTACTATTTGACCAGTTATTCCCAATAAGTATGTCAAAGTATAATTCTATGTCTAAACTTGAACTAAAAGCTGGATTGGGGAGGGGGGAGAGTGAGGGATCTACTGAAGACTTGTTAGTGAAGGCTAAGATTTGAAGTAGCATTTCGTCTCCTGGGGAGGCAAGATGGGCACACAAAACCATATTAGTCATCTGATCGTGTATGATAAGGACATTATCAGAGTCATGAGAAAGGAGATGAGAATCGGTTAAAGTAGAAGGAGACAGCTTTACAGAGGGAACTGGATTCAGCTTGTCTTTGCAAGGAAGACAGATCGGACTGTAAGGGGAGGAGAAAGAATGCGCAGAATGCGTAGAGGCAAGAATGCTCAGGGGAGGACCTAGTGCAAGGAAGAAACCAGACAGCTGGACTATGGACAGTGTCCTCATAAAGCATCAAGTCATCAAAGTTATTGATAGTTCCAACGTCATTGTGATCCACTGGAGAACCTGACTCAGCCCACTTCCCAAGGGCTTCAGACCAGATGGAAAACTAGGTTCCTCTTATTTTATTCTATGACCTGGAGCAGCTTGAAAAAAGCAAGAAAAGTCAAGAGCCTGGGAGGAGGTGGGCTGTGAAACAGAAGGTCCTGGGCACAAATCCAACTCTGCTTCTCAATCGCAGATGAGGACTTAACTCATCCACACCTCAGCTTCCCCTTTTGCCACATGAGTATGAAATTCTCATTAACATGACTTCTCTGTGGATTAGTTTGACACTGTGTGTAAAGTTCCCAGCACTGTTACGGTTACATGGTAGATGCTCAAAAGAAGGTGCGTATCATCATCACCATCATCATGGTAGATACTCAAAAGAAGGTGTGTGTTATCATCACCATCCTCATCATTATCATCACCATCACCTCATTAACAAAATGAAAGATCCCAAGGATAAATTCCAAGCTATGCTTTGGAAAGAAATAGACTAGAAAGATAGAGATTTGTAGAGAACACAGGGCTCATGAGTCCTGAGTCAGCAACAGAATGTGCTTCAACTAAAAAGTTAACTGAAGAATATTTTCTATCCGCGGTTTGTTGAACCTGCAGGTGCGGAACCCACAGGTATGGAGGCCGTGTCAAACATCGTAGTAATGAAACTGTAGTAATGAAACAAGGAAGGAGCAGCATTATAAAATCCCAATGCCAGTTAGTGTTGACTTCTCAGGAGGAGGGGGGAGGACGGATGTCAGTGAACATTATTGGCAGTATTCTAGTTCTTGTGCAGACGATTGATGCCTGTAACGTATCATTAATAAATGAATAAGTAAAATGGGAGAGGGCCATGCACGAACGGATTATGGTAGCTCAAGTACCGAGTAAAATCAAATACTGCCCAGTGCTGTACCTGGTCACGTGAATGATGAGAAAATGTCCTCACGTAGGAGTCTTCCATCCTCTGAACACTGAAGCAACATAATTATACTCATTAAAGAAAAAAAGTTAATTTAAGAATATCATTTTAGGGCTTCCCTGGTGGCGCAGTGGTTGAGAGTCCGCCTGCCGATGCGGGGGACGCGGCTTCGTGCCCCGGTCCGGGAGGATCCCACGTGCCGCGGAGCGGCTGCGCCCGTGAGCCATGGCCGCTGAGCCTGCGCGTCCGGAGCCTGTGCTCCGCAACGGGAGAGGCCACAACAGTGAGAGGCCCGCGTACCGCAAAAAAATAAAATAAAATAAAATAAAAAGAATATCATTTTAAAAAAAGGAAGTACTAATGTCTGCTGCAACATGCAACGTGGATGAACATTGGAAACACTATGCTAAGTCAAAGAAACCAGATGCAAAAGCCATATTGTAAACTAGAGATGATCATACTAAGTAAGTCATAAAGAGAAAGACAAATAGCATATGACATGATTTGTATGTGGAATCTAAAATATGACACAAATGAACTTACCTATGAAACAGAAACAGACTCACAGACATAGAGAACAGACTTGTAGTTGCCAAGGGGGAGGGGTGTGGAGGGAGGGATGGGGTGGGAGTTTGGGGTTGGTAGGTGCAAACTATCAGTGTTATATATAGAACGGATAAACAACAAGTCCCTACTGTGTAGCACAGGGAACTATATTCAATATCCTGTGATAAACCGTAACGGAAAAGAATGGGAAAAAGAATGTATATATGTGTATAACTGAGTGACCTTGCTGCATGGCAGAATTTAGCACAACATTGTAAATCAACTATACTTCAATAAAAAAAATTAGAAAAAGACCGCATTGTATGAGTCCATTGATATGAAGTGTCCAGAACAGACAAATCCATAAAGACAGAGAACAGATTAGGGTTTTCCGGGGGTTCTGGAGAAGAGGCAATGGGAGTAACTGCTTAAGGGGTTCGAGGTTTCCATTCGGGGTGATGAAAAGTTCTGGAACGAGACAGTAATGATGGTTGCAAAACATCATGAATGTACCTAATGCCACTGAATTGTACACTTTACAGTGGTTAAAATGGTAAATTTTAAATTATGTGTATTTTAACACAATTAAAAAGTGGCATCCAAATATATTAGCAGAAAAGTAACATTAAAAGTCAGGGAACTAGTGGGAAGCAGCCGCATAGCACAGGGAGATCAGCTTGGTGTTTTGTGACCACCTGGAGGGGTGGGATAGGGAGGGTGGGAGGGAGATACAAGAGGGAGGAGATATGGGGATATATGTATACGTATAGTTGACTCACTTTGTTATAAAGCAGAAACTAACACACCATTGTAAAGCAATTATACTCCAATAAAGATGTTAAAAAAAAAAAAAAAGCAGGGAACTAACTCTCTCCTAACACTCAGAATTTAAGATCCTAGTGAGATGACAGTACAGTATGGATGCATGACGTTAAAAATGACTGATAGAGAAACTGAAGAGCACTAAAAATAACAAAAAGCATAGAAAAGAGTGTACCAAAAAGCGGTCAGAGATGGAATGACTAAAGCAGACAGAGGAGACAGCAATAACATGTAGAAATAGGAGAGGTTATCTGAGATTATCTGACTGTCCATGTGCGCTCTATTAAAATAACAAGATTGTCCTTGCATAATTCCCCACTCTAATTCATTTCAGCAAAAGTCCCACCCCAGAACCACTGGGGCACTGCATGCCAACTATAAATAAACTGTGTACAGTGAAACAATACTGTATTGTAATCATTTTTCATATTTTCCCAAATGTCAATGCATAGAGAAACTCGAATCTTGGTGTAATATTTTCCCCACGAATAGGGAAAGCTGATACTTTCACCATTTGGAAGATAGAGAGAGAAGGATGCTTTCTGGAGAAGGAGATAAAAGATGTTAAACTGAGTAGAAGGTGGACCATTGTGCACAAGTCTCCCCTCACTACAGCTGGTCATCTGCTGGAACCAGCGAGCAGAGTGGCACTTGCAATCTGAGAGGGAAGTGGCTGAATTAGGGAAGCCCTTTATTTGGAGGAAAGCTTTGTTAGCAAGGACAGCTAAGGGGCTGTGGTCAGAATGCCCAGCTGAGGCTACCCCAGGAGTTCTGTAAGAGAAAGGCCTGAGCTCGTGCTGTCAGGCTCAGCTCTGAGTCAGCAAACAAATATACAGTTTTTGAGTTAAAGTTTCATGTAGTGCTGTAATAATTAATCTTGCTTCGATGTTTATAAGGTCATCATTTTGGAATCTGTAGACTAACAGACAGTAATAACTCCACGGATCAGGCTGCCTGAATCCAATTACAAATATCTCATCTATAGTGGCAGCAACTTGGAGTGAGGTGAAACTTGGAAGAAAGGCTGGAAGGGTTCCATCAGGACCACTAGCCTGAAAAAATGCTGATAAACATGAAACTTATCAACAATTCTGACATTTCTTTCCCAGATAGAAACAGTTTATGCTACGAGCTTTTTGAGGACTCTTTTTCGGAGAAGGCTTACTGCACACCATAGGTTCAGAATGCAAATCACCACCTACAGTGGAAGAAAGAGATACATTTAAAAAGCAGATTTTCAGAGAAAGACCCAAAGGAAGAGAAACAAATGGACAACTGGGGTGGGGGAGGTGAGATAAAGGGACAGAGTGAGATGAGGAGGGACAGAAATGAAAATAAGAAAGATCCCAAAAAGGAGACTCACTTCTTTTCAAATTTCCTGGTGTCCTGATGGAGTAATGGGAGATTCCAACATAGATGGGAGGATCTAAGTAAAGGATCAGGGGACATCAGCTGGCTTTCTATTTGTTCCCAGACCCGAGGGTTTTCCACCTCTCAGCTGACACCTCTCTCACCCACGGGTGGCCCCTGATCTGCTCCAGCTAAGTTTGTTTCCTTGTTGACCAACACGCCAACACATCACAACAAGAAGTTGGCATGAAAAATGACTTAAAACATGCATCATGCTCATAGGAAGAGAGTCAGTCTTCTTATCTGCCCCTGCAAAATATGAATTGCACAAAAGGACACTCTGTCATCATGAAAGAACGGTGGGCAGCCATGCTGCTGACCCATATACCTACGGCTTGGAGAACAAGGAGGCCAGTCAAGGCTCTATCTCCCCTGACACCAGGGTGCAGGGTCACACTCCCACCTACTCACTTAGTGAAAGCCAAAAGTTCTGCAATCCTTTCTAGACTTTAGAACCATGAGGATGACAGTGTCCCATCTCAAGAAGAAAGGAAGTGCCTTTTTGGGGGATTAGGTTTGGTTTGTTGTTTGTTTTGCTCTGTTTCCACTGGCTCTCAGGTCAGCTACCCACTCTTCAGAACGGAGCCAGACTTCCTCTGCACCATGAACAGGACCCTGGCTTTTTCCCAGGCCTCCTGCAGAACTTCTAGCACCTTCCTCACACAGATTGCAGGTAGGAGATTAGAAGCACAGAGCTCTGGAATTGTAAGGATGGAAAAGAAGATGTAAATAAAGGTCCACCTTTCAATCTCCTGGGCCTCCAGTTCAATTTTAAGTGCTCAAAACAGTGACTCTCTCCTAGAGAAAGGGAGCTGCTGCACCCACAGTGCAACAGGCTGTTTCCTGGCTGGTGCAGCCCATCTCTGGGCTGAAGCCAGAGTGCCCACTGCATGAGCTGTGAGCACACATGGTCCAGCAGAAACCCCTTCGTTTTCCACATCTGTCCCTTTAAAATGTCAGTAAGGTCCACTTTCTCCCTGCATTGCATCTGTTTCCCTGGCATCCCACGTTTCTGTTACAGAGAGCTAAACCCTCGATTTATTGCTTTTTCTTTTTCAAAGTAAGACAATGTAGATTCAAGACATTTAGCAAAGGTCTCCAGCTAAGCCCCAAATTTAAAGATGAGGAAGGATTTGGAATTCCCTGTACTATTCTCCTGTGACCAGGTTGTATGTTGTTTGTTTCCGGGGCATGTTGTGATACGAGGCTCTTTGACTACATATTAAGATGTCTTAATTGGTCTCAGTGATTTCCAGCTTGCAAGACATCACCTAGAGCTAGACTGGTGCAAATTTTTTAAATTTTTAATTAGCATTTTAAAAATAAACCTTAGAGTTAGATCAGTCCATATTCAAATGCTTTGGGCATCAGTCCCAGCTACTCACCAGCTGGTGACTTGAGACCAGTTACCTAACTTCCCCATGCCTCAGTTTCCCGCATCTACAAAACTCTGATGAGAATTCCTGCCCTACCTAATTGGCAATACTAAAATGGGAAAATGCTATGAATTATAAAGCATTCAAAGGTGCTGTCTTATGACTGAGAATACCAACTTGTTCATAATAATTACTGGGGGACTTGCAGGTTATGCTCAAGTCATTGGAGAGTAAGACACAAGTAACTTCCTACTAAACTACTGAACTACAGGGCTTCTTCTAGAACCCATCCATGTGAGTGCTAGTAGCTACCTTTCCATCTACGGTATGGAACACCTGTTTTTACAGAATGATCATCTGAGTGCAGCTGTTTCCAAATCTAAAAATAAGTCAAGGTATAAGCAATCTTTTCATTTTTAAATTATATGGTAAAGTCAACTTTTTCCCCTCTGGTGTACAGGTCTACGAATTTTCATACGTACAGACTGGCCTAACCACCACCCCAATCAGCGTACTGTCCAGCTCCATCACCTAAAACATTCCCTTAATGGACACATTCTTTCTCCCTCTCCCCACCTCACAGCACCTGCAAGCATGGATCTGTTCTCCAGGTCTATTCTGACCTTTTTGGAAAACGTCATCTCAATGGAACCATACAGTATTCAGCTGTCTGAAACTGGCTGTTTTTCACTCAGCATAGCATCTTTGAGAATCATCATCAAAGTTATTGTCTGTTTCTTTTCATTACTAAATAGTATTCCCTGGTACTGATGTACCACAGTTGGTTTAACCATTCACCTGGTAAAGGACATCTGGTTTATTTCCACATCTTAGCGATTATTAATAGAGCGGCATAAACATTCACATGTAAGTTGTTGCGTGAGCCTCAGTTTTCATCTCTCTAGGGTAAACACCTAGGAGTGGGATTGCTGGGTCATCCAAGTCGTTCTTTTATAGTGACAGGTAAATTTCAACATCACATTAAATTTCCAGATTTTTTTTTCAAGTCAATCTCTTAAAATAAGAGACTAAAAACACTATTAAACAACACTTAAAAAACTCATGTACTCTACCCTCTCTCAAAATGTGAGGTTTTGATATTTTTGTGCTATTTTTGAGTGTTTTCCATAGATATTTAAAATGTCATTTTAGCACACTGTAAATAATTTTCAGTGAGTCTATCAAGAGTTATTTTTATCAGCTAAGCAACATCCATTTGACTTTCTGAAATAAAGACAAAATAAAGCTAAGTAGAAAGGGGGTTCAATATCAGAGTTTGAGTTAACACAGACCGGATCTAGCATAATTTTGAAGCCACTAAGGCTAAACATTATGAAGAACACTCCTTCAACACTACTCATCAAGTAACCCTTGGGGTGTTTGAAGATACTTTTTAGGAGTGCCCCCAAAGGCCTGGATTTAGCATTTGTTAAGCAGTCCTGGAGGAAGCCACAGTCACTGGAGTTTTGTGAGCCAGTCTCTACGTGGTATCTCTTGCCCTGAGCCTCATGGGTCCCACGGGCCCCAGAACAATCTTCATTCCCATGGTTGAAGATGACAGCATAATGTCAGTGTACTTAAAATTCAATTTCATTCTTCCTAATCTATGCTCCATTATGCAGGCCTTTGAAATAGTCTCCAAAGAAGGTAAGCCTTCTATTGATTCCCATTCTCCTACATAGCAACTGGTGTGTAGCAACCCATCGTCTATTACGAGGGGGAGAAAATATTGATTCTAGGAAACTTAATATTATTAAAAGACAGTTGTATTAAATCTCTTTCCTGGACTTAGCTGAGCGCTTTTTTTTTTCTTTCCCATTTTCAGAAAATCAATGAAGCTAATACCCTTGTTAGTTTTAGAGTTTCTACAACAGCAGTTTCATGTCATCATAGAACCATCGGAAGGTTTGTAGGCTCAGCGCTCAAAGCTTGCAGCCCTTGACTGACTGACGATAATAACATTCCTCTCTTTAGTTTTTTCTCTTTAGTTTTTCTGCCACTCAGAAGGGGCAAGCTGTATTCGAATTACATTTTCCATGTTATCTGTTTTCTCCGGTGTATAAAAGTCTCAAGATAATGCTTAGCCTTCACCATAAAATGCCTAAGTGCCTATGATAAAGTTCACTTCACAAATGCAATTTGCAGTTTGAGAGAAGTTTAAAGAAATAAAACCAACAGTAATCAACATGGCGGGGGTGCGGGTGTTGCTTGATGGAGAACACCTGCCAACTGAAAACCCCAGAATCTGCTATTTAAGACTGTAAGTCACATTGGTTTTTCTGTGGACCATCCAAACATGAGCTTTCCTTTTTATAAGAAGCAGCTGCTTCTGATTTGTGACAAGATTAAAGCATGTTGGAATCTCTTGCCAGCATCCAAGTTCTGATAGAATGTCTGCTATGTCATTATCAAATATAACAAGACTGTAATATGGCTCCAGAGTCAATGAACCAAAGACTGGAGTCTTCTTCTAATTATATAATATGAAACTTCTTGTAATTCTGATGCCATGAATTTGGAATTTGTGATTAATATGAGTTAGGCTGCTAAGCAAGCATTTTCATCATAGATACTGCAAACAGTATTTTAAAAATAAGATGGCAAGAATAATGCTGAAACTATGTGAAAAACAAACTGTCTTCAAACCCCCTCAAAGACTTTAGAAGCCACAATTAGCATGCAAATATTTGTGGTGCTTTTTATAGTTATTTTATATCCCTTTCCTCCGGCTTCTCTTGAGAGTGGTATTCTCAGCTTCCAACTGACCAAGTCCACCTGGACATTTCAGACACCATGAATTGATTTGCCCCAAACTGCATTGGCTATTTGTGTTTCTTGCTCACTGTCTCTCTTCCTGTTTTCCCACTTTCCATGAAAAGACTCATCTCTACCGTCACCTAAAAGAGAAATCTGAAAAGCAACCAAGGACCGTTGATTGACGTTGATGCTGTTTAAGAAATATCTGTCTAACTGGACTCCTCTCCCCTAGAATGCATCCTGTTGCTGCTTCCTCCCCACTCACCAGACCCCTGAAAGGCCTCTTACCTACCAGCATGTCTGGTCCCAGAGATGAAAAAAGCAAAGCATCAGATCGTATTGAAAACTGCCCTTGGCTTCATATCGCCCATCAGATAACATGCCGAGTCACCAGCACCCTGTGCTGGGAAGGCTCTGGACTCAAAGATGATGCACATGAGCTTGAGCAGATACCAGAGCAGAAATGCCTGTGTCCTCTTTGGGTGAAGGTAGGAGACCCAAATGGCTCAAACAGGAGTTTTTGTTAGTGATATTTATACAAAATGGGTCATAGAGGTGAAAGGGGTCCAGACCAGTGGAGACTTGAAAATCAGCCTGAGACTTTTTTTTTTTTTTTTTTGAGGTATGCGGGCCTCCCACTGCCGTGGCCTCTCCCATTACGGAGCATAGTCTCCGGACGCTGCCACAGCTCACGGGCCCAGCCCCTCCACGGCATGTGGGATCCCCCCGGACCGGGGCACGAACCCGCGTCCCCTGAATTGGCAGGCGGACTCTCAACCATTGCGCCACCAGGGAAACCCGGCCTGAGACTTTTTGACTGTATCCCTCTATCCGTGGGGAATCTTGGTATGTCATGAGCAGAAGAGGCAGAGAGAAGCAATGTCCAATTGGAAACACCAATCCCCCTCCCCTACTGCCACACAAACAACTAAATGATGTCATTAGGCTACTAGCTATTTTTGCTAGTGACTACTTCATTTGTCTTTCATGGGAAACAAGGAGAGAAAGAGAGATTTATTGACAAGTAACTCTTTAGGAGCTTCCCTTTAATACACTTCGAATTTTTAAGTAATACTTGGTACTGGCTCTACAGACATAAATGCTGTTTCAGAGATTTACAATGTATTAGTAGTACTATATAGCTTAACTGTGATGGTCCTTTCTCCAGAGGATAAAAAAATAGAAATATAGTACATCATCAGATAAAGTACTAACATATTAATGAGGGGACTTCATTTCTTTGAACCAAAGAAAACAAAAAAAATATGATGGAGAATGCATTAATGAGGGTTTCAAACTTAAGTGCCTGGTCCTTTTAGTCCAAAGCCATTTTATCAGATAATCTCATTCAAAGTAAGGCACAGTGGTCCTATGTGTTATAGCCTCCATTTGAGAAGATCATTTAAAAATCATTTAAAAGGGAGTTGGTATGTATACACCATAATTTGTTTATCCAACCATCCACTGATGAACATTTGGGTTCAGTCATTTAAAAAAACGAAGTACTGACACATGCTATAACATGGATGGACCTTGAAACATTACGCTAAGTGAAAAAAGCCAGACACAAAAGACATGTTGTATGATTTCATTTATATGAAATGCCCAGAACAGGCTAATCCGTAGACACAGAAAGCAGACTTGTGGTTGCTAGGGGCTGGAGGGAGAATGAGGAATGACTGCTTAGTGGGTACAGGATTTCCTTTTGGGGTGATGAAGTTGTTTTGGAACTAGATAGAGGTGGTGGTTATACAGTGCTGTGGGTCTACTTAATGCCACTGAATTCTTCACTTTAAAATGGTTAATTTGGGGCTTCCCTGGTGGCACAGTGGTTGAGAGTCTGCCTGTCGATGCAAGGGACATGGGTTCGTGCCCCGGTCCGGGAAGATCCCACATGCCGCGGAGCGGCTGGACCCGTGAGCCATGGCCGCTGAGCCTGCACGTCCGGAGCCTGTGCTCCACAACGGGAGAGGCCACACCAGTGAGAGGCCCGCATACCGCAAAAAAAAAAAAAAAAAAAAAAAAGGTTAATTTTGTGTTATGTGAATTTCACCACAATTTTAAAAGGGGGGAGGCGGTCTGTAGATGGCCATCCAGGAGGCTGTTACAGTGAAATTTCAGACATTGTGGCAATAGGGTAGAGGTTTCCTAGTAAGGAGCTTTCTCAGGGTCCCTAAATCACAGGAATGAGTTTGCCTTTGTCCGGGACTGAACTTGCCTCAGATAAAAAGTCCTCGCTGTGGCTTGTCTGGGAAGCCAAGGTTAGCTCGCAAGAAAGGAAGGAGGCTTGGCCTCCGCCTTCCACTGGCGTGGATCCATCCTCTGTGCAAAAAAAGAAATAATAAGTAACTAATGCTGACTGGAATTAATTTTATTATTATCCTTATGCTATGCTGACCTTTTCTTTTCTGTGGCCTAAAATTAGATCTTGTGTTGTTTAGCCAGATTTTGCCTGGGATTCTTTTTTAAGTTGTATTGATTCCCTACTGCTGTGGCAGCAGAGCCAGGCCAAGGCGAGACCTGGTGGTTACACACAGTTTACTTTATGGTTTCACCCTCGGACACAGACCGAGGCAGCGACATTTGTTTTCTGGTTACTGATGACACATGCGTTTCATCTTTCTTTCTCATGCCCCAGGCTAACCTGGGAAGCCTACCCAGGGCCTTACGCAAGGGAGCCCCTGGTTGCTGAGGCTGCAGACTGTAGAGTCTAGAAGTCTGAGACTTGAAGACCCACCCACCCGATTCCCATTGGATAAGAATGCCAGCCTTTCTCAGGGCAGGAAATCAACATGAGGAGGGCAGAGGATAAAGAAAAGACTAGATGGAAGTGAGCTTTGAGTAGGTATAGTTTTGCTGTCCTGCTTTTTGATGTGAGTGGATGTACCTTCAACTTTGCCTTTCTATGAAAAAATTCACCAGGAGGAGGGCACAGCTGTCAGGGTCCATTCGAAGGACAGAAATCACTCTAGTTATTTTAACAAGGAAGATGTAATGCAAAGAAATGTTAACTATAAAAGATGCTTAACTATTTTATTTTTAAAAAGGGACCCTAGGGCTTCCCTGGTGGCACAGTGGTTGAGAGTCCGCCTGCCGATGCGGGGGACACGGGTTCGTGCCCCGGTCCGGGAAGATCCCACATGCCGCGGAGCGGATGGGCCCGTGAGCCATGGCCGCTGAGCCTGCGGGGCCGGGGGCCGGGGCCCCGAAAGGGGGGGGGGACGGGAAGAAAAGGGCCCGAGAACAAAAAAAAAAAAAAAAAAAAAAAAAAGGGACCCTAAAGAAGTAGCATTACCTTTGGGATAAAGAAGAGAGATAAAAGGACAAAGAATTAGGAGAGAAGCCCCCTCTTACCATCCACAAGGCTGAGACTCAGAGCTCATCAGAGGGGACTTAGCTACCACAAGAACTTACAACCTGCTGGTGGTCAAGAAACATCCTGGAAGGCAAAGGCCAGAGATGGTCTGCAGAAGCAGCCTGTCACTGTAGGGGTGTGTGTGGGAAGAGCTCCTGGGAAGTGGCCACCAGCAGAGAGAGCATGGCCGGAGCTCAGCTACATAGGCCACTGGGCCACTGCAGAGGAGGGTAACGCTGAAGATACAGAACTCAGGAGCAGAGTCTCCATCTGGCATTTGCCATTCTAAACCCTCCTGTGATGAAGTTAACATCTGGCCAGTGGGCAAAGGAGAAATGTTTACAGGGTCCAGCTCCAGTATCACAAATCAGGGCAGAGGAGAGTCAATCTGGAGCTGGGAGACAATACCTTGACAATTTGCACAGATGGGGACCCCCATTCTAGATCTGGTCTCACTTCAAGGGCAGGCAGACCCTTCACGTCAGTGAGCCGCTATCATGGTATCTCCGTCCCTGGGAGGAGCACGGAAAACATTCTTCATCAACTCCATTTGCCAGTACTCGGTGATAGATCCAGGTGAGTCAAGGGACATCATTAAACTTTCAAAAACAGTGGTTGATAAATATTTTCACAGCATCTCAGGTGGAGGAGAAAGATAAAGAGGAGGACTTTCGTAAACTTAGATGTGGCCCCAAATGGCTGTATTTTCACCAAAATCAGTTTCCTTTTCCTCCTAAGCATCCAGCTAGACTCTGTTCCCAGCTTCCTTTTACAGTTACGCAGAGGCCACGTAACTAATTCTAGCCAATGGGAAGTAAGCAAAAGTAATATATCCCACTCCCAGGCCTGGCCCTTAGAACAGCCCCAGCCCTTATGTCCTCTCTCTTCCATGACCCACTAGTTGCTTGCAGAAGAGGGGGTCTGTGGTCTTAGGGAATGGCAGAGCTTCTAAGGAAGGAGCCTAGGGCCCTGAGTTACCTTTTGGAGGAGAGTATCCCTGGAGAGTTGCCCAGCCAGATACACCCACATTGGACTGTGATGACAGGAAAGAATAAGCCCTTGGTGCACTGGTTTCCAGACCAGCAGTGTCAGCATCACTTGCAAACTCGTTAAAAATGCAAATTCCCGGCTTTGACCAAGGCATACTCAATTAGAAACCTTGCGAGAGGGTTTCTAAAAGCCCCGTATTTTAATAAGGAGATTTAGACACTCTAAAGTTTGAGAGCATCTGCCTTATTGTTTAAGGACACTGAGATTTGGAGGGTTTTTGTTAAGTCACTTAGATAACTATCTACAGGGAGTCCCAACATAAAAACCATAAACTGAGTCCTTGGTAACCAATTAAAATTTGACTGCTGCTTTACTAGAGACCTTTGTCACGGCTCCATTAATTCCAAGCCTGGACCAAGGTGATTAGGTCTTCATAAGGTTGAAGACTTACTAACCTCGGGTATCACCTGTGCCATTTGACCGGGAACCGGAAAACCAGGACTGGGTTTATTAATTGAATTTTTTTAGACAAGTCACTTAACCTGCTCATTTTATTGCCTCTGCAAAAAGCAGATCAATTCCAACCCATTTAGTAGTTACCTGGAGGAAAAATCCTCAGACAAACAAGAGCCAATAGATTGCACGTCCATGTTTAGAGAAATTCCATATGATTGTTTTTATATCCATCAAACTTTAGAAAACAGAAGACAAAACCCAGCAGCTCTTCAACTCCATACACCAGCTGCAAACAGGGGACTGCGCAGAAACAAACGATCTAGGTTAACTCGTTTTCAATTTAGAACTTTCCAAATGTGAAGTTCTATTTCAACTGTTGGCCAAAATGTAATGCCATCTCTACAAAAATTGGGGTTGTTTAATTTCCCAAATATAAAGTCCAAATTTTAGGGTTTTTGAAATCACATTTCCCAGGGGAAAGATATCATCATTTCAGGGAAATGGGAAGCTTGGAAAGAGCATCTAATATCAAAGCAATGTGTTTAATTAGCCACGTGGGTAAACAAGGGCAGCCAGGAATGCGGCGGCTCAGAGGAGAGTCATGGCATTTAGTTCCAGCTCCGTGCAAAGACACATCTTCAGCACTCAGTTCAGAAGTAATTACCATCTCGCTGGCCCTCGGGTAGAGGGAGAAAAGAAATAACTATATTCATCTTAAATAGTGATTAAATGGCAATTAGCAGCTAAGTGCCCTGCAATAATGTGGCAGTTACCACCTCATCACAGTATCAGCAGCTTCCCTGGCCAATCCCACCAGCCCGCTGGGTATCAGAGCCCAGTGCTGCGTGGCTAGGACCCTAGGGAGGACCCAGGCACCAGCCAACATAGGTCAGAGGGAGGCACAAGTTAGTGGTTAAATGGGGACCCTACAGCCAAGCTGCCTGGTTTCCAATACAACCCCACCACTTATCAACCTGCCAACTTGGCCGAGTTACTTAAATCTTTCTCAGCAACAGTGTCCTCATCTGAAAATTGGGGGAAAGAGTTGTTTCTAACACATAGCATGGTGAGTGTGAGGCTTAAGTGAGTTCATAGATGCAAAGCATTCAGGAGAGCTCCCGGAACACGGAATATTCTCAGTCAAAGATGGTTAATGTTTCCCCATGCTTCTCCTTCATGGGGCTGGGACAGATTAACTCTTTCCAGCCATGCATGATTTAATGCTAAAAATAATTTTAAATGTATTGTACTGCCCAAAACAGAAGCACACACAGACTAAATACCCTCTCCTATACCAGCCTGTCCCTTTGGTTCTGTATGAATTCTGATTTATCCTGTACCTGAGGGACCACCCTCGAGTGTTACAAATTGTGAAACACATAGAAGCAACATCCAGGAAGGCCTGAACGGAAATTTTTTATTTCCCAAAAAGAGCAAGGCTATGGATTCAGACAAGAAACTGGGAAGTCCAACGTCTCAAGACAAAAATGAATGAGAATGGACCTAAGTAAGGCCAAAGGGATGATGGGTGTGGCCAGCTCTTATCTACATTTATAGCCACCAGTTGCTTCTCAGGCTGACGTCTCCTCTCACCACAGGTATTGTGAACTTGGTGCACAAATGATTTCTGAAATTAGTTTGAAAACATAATAAATGATAGGTCTGTTGCAAGACCATAGAACCCTTTTAAGGTTACCCATTTTGGGCAGCAGGGGGTCATTTGTTCTTAGATGCTTTCCTAACCCCTGCCCTACTCTGCTCTGCACAGCTGGGACCTGCATTTCCCATGCTCCTTGCCAATTAGCTTTGTCCAACACAAGACAATGGTAAGACTGGAGAGTCTTACTCTACCTGTAACAGAGATTCCAACAGTGCCTGCACCCCCTATCAGATAGCCCTCCACTCTTGGTTCCCAGCTCCAGCCAGGATATCCCCACTCTGGGGCTCCAGTTCAATATCACATCCTTGCCACGTCCTTCTCCAGCCCAAGAGGTGGCAGCGGAATGTTCTGATTCCTAATCACTGATTGACTAATGGTTCTCTGGTGGTTTCTTAGCTGTAACATCACTTATGTAACCAATTCTCTTTTAAATTCCCTCTGTTTGAAATACCTAGACTGGATTTTATTCCCTGAAGAAACACTGATAAACCAGCACTTCATCTATGTTACTTTCTCCCTCTTCCAATATCTCAGTGAGAAAAGCACTGGACTAGGAATGAGGAGCACTGAGTTCTGGTCCCAGTTCTGCCACTAACTGACTGTGTTACCATGGGCATTCTTCTCTGTGCCTCAGTTTCCTGATAAATAAGATGACTGGACTTGGGGATCTCAAATAACACTTTCAGCTATAAAGTTCCGGGACTAGACATTCTGACCAGTGTCACCTGGTACTTCAGAATGTGGGAACCCGTGGCATTGACTTACTCCCTGAGTCAGCTCGCACGCATTCACTAGTGTGTCGTTTTACATCAGCAGCTGAGTTAGAGCAAGGTGGTCTCGTCTGTTTTGTAGGTGAGGCGAGGGTCTGCATGTGTGGAGGGGTGGCCACACATATACATGTGTGTACTTGCGATTCCCTAAGAAACATTCATGGGGCATTATTCTCTCTCTATTCATGATTTAAACTTATAAAGAACTGAGCATATTAACACTGGTTAATGAGGATTGGTGAGGATGATACTATCCAAATTAACATTTCAGCCAAATTAATATAAAGATACTAAATAATAAGCATGAATCCATGATACATTTGGAGCCTCAGCAAGTAGATTTCTATTTTCTTTCTCTTCTCCGAACTAGCAGTTCTCGTTTTCTCCTCACAAGACAGTATGATCAGTTACGGGTCACACATAGGTATAGCCATGGAAAATTCCAGTGTGCTATATGTAACCTGACCCCTTCTGCTTTTTCTCAACATTATGTAAAAATTCTTATTGTTTTCTAATGCCTTCAATACTTATAGAGTTAGCTTTTAATTCATTTTAGGCTAGAGTTAAAATCAAGTACATATTTAAGTCAGTTATCAATTCATGTCCTTTACTGATAGAACTTTTTTTTTAATTTTTATTTTTGGCTGCATTTGGTCTTTGTTGCTGCACGCGGTCTTTCTCTAGTGGGGGCTACTGCAGTGCACGGACTTCTCATTGTGGTGGCTTCTCTGGTTGCAGAGCATGGGCGCTAGTCATGCGGGCTTCAGTAGTTGCAGCATGCGAGCTCAGTAGTTGTGGCTCACGGGCTTAGTTGCTCTGCGGCATATGGGATCTTCCCAGACCAGGGATCGAACCTGTGTCCCTTGCATTGTCAGGCGGGTTCTTAACCGCTGCACCACCAGGGAAGTCCCTAGAACTTTTAAATATAAGTTTATATGCATGCATGTGTGTTTACATACGTCTCACACACATACACTCACAAAACTCAACCTTGAAGATATTTCTACAGTGAAAAGTCTCATAAAATTTTTCTTCTCATCAACATAGTCTTAAACTTCACCCAGAAGTAATCCATTTTCGGGCTTCCCTGGTGGCGCAGTGGTTGAGAGTCCGCCTGCCGATGCAGGGGACACGGGTTCGTGCCCGGGTCCGGGAAGATCCCACATGCCGCGGAGCGGTTGGGCCCGTAAGCCATGGCCGCTGAGCCTGCGCGTCCGGCGCCTGTGCTCCACAACGGGAGAGGCCACAACAGTGAGAGGCCCGCGTACCGCAAAAACAAAAAACAAACAAACAAACAAAAAAACAGAAGTAATCCATTTTCTTTTAACTCCTCAGTGCTTCATAAAAAGACTGATATTCTCTTTTTATCAGAAACCAGTACTGAAATATTCATCTATAACTGCAATGTCCAATATGGTAATCACTAAACACATGTGGCTATGGAGTACTTGAGATGTGGCCAGTTCGAATCAATTTATGGCATAAATGTAAAAACACACCAGATTTTGAAGTCTCAATATGAGAAAAATAAACATAACATAATCTCATTAATATTTTTATATTGACTGCATGTTGAACTTATAATATTTTGGACACCTTGTGGTGAAAAAATACGGTTAAAGTTAATTCTATGTGTCTCTTTTCATTAGAAAATTTTAAAATACATCACGTCCTATTTCTACTGGGCAACACTGATTCTAGAAGTTAAAGGATATGAAAAGATGCTTCTTCCGCGTTTTCTTTCCTTACAGAAGAACTTTGATGAGAAGCAGCAGTATTGACCACAGTTGATGGGGGTGGGGGCAGGGAAGGGCTGAATCTATAGGAAAGATGGTTGTTAGGGTTTCAACTTGCTGACACCCAAATCAAGCTTCACTCTCTACAGAAAATAGCAAAGACCCAACTAATGGTGCTGTACACTGGAAACAGCATCATTGTGTTAATAGCTTGTGCTTTCTTCATAAGTCCAAGAGAGAAGGACTTAAGGCACTTTTTCTTATTGACTGAAAGCTGAAGAAAGTAAGGATCTCTGAGTTAAAGTTTCAGGGACTTGAATTCCCATATGGCCACCCATTTCATTATCATTCAAAAGCGCATGTCAAGAATAAATCTTAAAAATATACACAGGACTTCAAAGCTTTAGGATATTCAGAGGAATAAGATCACATACACATTCCACCTTAAATAATTTTATTTAAGGTGGAATAAATAATTTTATTCATCATCTCAATCCTTGGGCATAGCATGAAGCCTGGTACACCGTGGGTGCTTAATGATGTTTGCTGAATTACACCAAAGGAACAACTTAAGCATGTCAGTTACTGAAAGTTGGACTCACTCATGCTGTTTAAGACAATGAAGCAAAGATGCAGCTCCAGAAATTCAGAAACACAGTTGCAGAAATTACCGAGTACACGCCACAGCCATTAGAAAGATGAGAAACGAAATCAACCTTTCTCGGAACGCCATGTTGTTGTTCTATTAGCTAGTGAGGATCTCGGTTTTCTGCTAGGTTGTGTGATAACCATCTTGGTAGTTCTTTAATAGGATAAAGAAGCCGGGTCTCTTTGCCATCTCAGTCTGTACTGGTTTGCATTATTTTTGTCCAAGCTTTTACACTTACAAAAAAAATCTATTTAAGCTCTGCATTCTTTTTCCTTTGAATGGATCATGTGGGCACTAGGGTGGACCTCAGGGGCTTCTGGGTGGATAAGACCAATAACAGGAATTGCTAATGTGGTTTCTATTGAATATGATGGATTCATTAGGTAAAATCATTTGATAAATCAAGAGTACTACATGTTTACTCCATTCATCTTTGTCTTTTGGATTCCAGGGCGACATTGCTGACACAAAGTACCACTTTGAGCTAAACGAGCAGCCTTGCTTGAAGAAGCTGGTTTAAGGGATAAACACTGCCATTCCTTGGTTCTCACAAGCCCCTGCATTTGCCTTGAAGTCACGCTGAAGCTACACTACACAGAAGAGCCCTCATTCTCCCCAATGAGTTTTAACGATAAGCCCCAAACCTTGGGGAATTTCTTCTTCTCCCTTTCACATAGTAGTAAGTCTGGATGCAACCAGCATGGTCCTTAAAAATCCCAGTTGTATTATTTTTAACAATCAAATGGAATTTGTTAATATATAATACATATATATAAAACGTTGTACCCCACAACCAAGTGGAATTATTTTTTAACATCTTTATTGGAGTATAATTGCTATACAACAGTGTGTTCATTTCTGCTGTATAACAAAGTGAATCAGCTATACGTATACATATAGTCCCATATCCCCTCCCTCTTGGGTCTCCCTCCCACCCTCCTTATCCCACCCCTCTAGGTGGTCACAAAGCACCGAGCTGATCTCCCTGTGCTATGCAGCTGCTTCCCACTAGCTATTTTACATTTGGCAGTATATATAAGTCCATGCCATACCAAGTTGAATTTATTCCAAGGATTCAAGCCTGGTTTAATAGGCAAAAGTCAATGTAATACAGCGTATCAAGAAGCTATAGAAGAAAAATCGGATATTCACATCAATGGATGGAGGTAAAGCATTGGACAAAATCCAACACTCATTCATGATAAGAAAAATCTCAGCAAATCAGGAACAGAGGGAAACTTTCTAGACTTGATATGAAAACTTTATGGAAAATAAACTTGCAGCTAACTTTGTACTTGATGAAAAACTGAACATTTCCCCCCTAATATCAGGAACCTGTCAAGGAGGTCCTTTCTTACTACTCCTATGGGTTGAATAATGTTCCCCCCATCCAAAGATATGTCTAAGTCCTAAGCTCCCAGAACCCGTGAATGTGATCTTATTTGGAAAAAGCGTCTTTGCAGTAATTAAGTAATAAGTTAAGGATCTCAAGATGAGATCATCCTGGATTTAGGATGAGCCTGCCTAAATCCAATGGCAGGTGTCAGAAGAGAAAGGCACAAGGAGTTAACAACAGACACACAGGGAAGAAGGCATGTGAGATGGAGGCAGAGATTGGAGTGATGCATCTACCAGCCAAGGAATGCCAAAGGTTCCCAGCAGCCACCGGAAGCTAGGAGAAAGACATGGAATAGATCCTCCCTCCAAGCTTCCAGAAGGAACCAACCCTGTTGACACCTTGATTTTGAACTTCTAGCCCTCAAACCTGTCAGAGAATAAATTTCTGTTGTTTTAAGCCACTCGAATTGTGACAATTTGTTACAGCAGCTCCAGGAAATGAATACATCAGGTGACAAAGCTCAGCAGAACCCAGGGACCAAATGAATCTGATGGTTTGTACAGAGAGGCTGGGAGTAAGCTTACCTTTGCCAAGTCTGGGAAGAGCAGAAGTCCTGCTCAGCAATTTGCGTTCTCTATAAGACTAAAGTTTCTTAAATCCCCTCAAAGTCGCCACTGTATCCAAAATACATTATTCAGATTTATTCATGACATCACTCTCTCTGTCTGCACCCATGCACCTCTCAGGAGTTCACTCCCTCCTGCAAAGGCATCCACCCCTGGGCTCCCCTGTGAGCCTCTGGAGAGAAGGAACTGTGCTCTTAAGCTCCTTATGGCCCCAGCACCCAGGGCCATGCCCAGCACATACAGGGGCCTAATAAATGTCTTCTGAGTGGACAGATGGAACCAATGTGTGATTAAAAGTGTCCTCCTTAGAGCATAAATGTATCTCCCAATACCACCTGTGTCTCTGTTCTAGGTCTTTCCCTAAATACCTCCACCATGTGTGCTTTTTCAGGGCCAATATGGTGTCCATGCAACAGGCCCACTCCCCTGACCTGTTGAGGCTTCATCACATAAGCCCTCAGCCTGCTGAGCAGAGGCCCTGAGCGCACCATGCTCTTCACACATTTTCACATTCAGTGCTGTTCCTTTGTTCAAATTCCTATTCCTTCAAATCTCAACTCAAACACAATGACCTCTAGGAAGCCTTTCCGAATTTCCTTAAACAGCTTTGACCTTCCTCTTCCATCACACTTGGAAACACTTAGCATTGACAGCCAGCTGTGTGCTTTTTGTTGGTGGTGGAGGAGGTGGTGGTATCAATATGATTGAGCCTCTGCTGGGTGTCCTTCCCTTCATTATACCAATTATCCAGTTTTACTGTAATTTCTTGCTTGTCTGCCCACTACGTTAGAAGCTCCAGAGGACAGAAGTCTTTTCCCCTTGAAATCTGGCTTGTAATTTCACTGTGGCTTCAATTTCTTACCTGATGACCTCATCTCAGCTTACCCAGAAATTCTCCCAAGGGCTCAGGAACCGTTTGGACCACAGATCCAGCCCAGACTGCCCTGATGTAATAACTGCCAACCACACTCCAAAAGGATGCAGTTTCCTGTTTTTAAAGTATTTGCAGGCTTCCCTGGTGGCGCAGTGGTTAAGAATCCACCTGCCAATGCAGGGGACACAGGTTCGAGCCCTGGCCTGGGAAGATCCCACATGCCGCAGAGCAACTAAGCCCGTGAGCCACAACTACTGAGCTCACGTGCCACAACTACTGAGCCCGCGCACCTAGAGCCTGTGCTCCACAACAAGAGAAGCCACCGCAATGAGAAGCCCATGCACCTCAAGGAAGAGTAGCCCCCGCTCGTTGCAACTAGAGAAAAGCCCACACGCAGCAACGAAGACCCAACGCAACCAAAAAAATAAGTTAAATTAAATTTTAAAAAAAGTATTTGCTAGTATCTCTCAGATTTTAAACCTTTCCCCAAAAGCCATTATAAATGGAGTCTATGATTTTTAAAATACTATTACTTCAGAGGAAGGAGGACTCACGTCAGTTGCCTGTGCAGCCAAGCCGGCACAAAAACCCCTGGTGAAAACTAAGTCTCTTAAACAGAAACCAGTAACCGGGCTGAGCTGGCACAAACAGCTCCCCCTTATCCGCGGGGGAACACATTCCAAGACCCCCAGTGGATGCCTGAAACCAGACTGAACCATATTTATGCTGTTTTTTCTATACATACATATCAAAAAATTTAATTTATAAATTAGGCGCAGTAAAAAATTAACAATAACTCATAATAAAATAGGACAATTATAACAATATACTATAATCAAAGTTCTGTGAACGTGGTCTCTCTCTTTCTCTCAAAATATCTTATTGTACAAATTTAATGCCTTTTCCATCCTAAGTGCTTACTGTGCACCGTGACCATAATTCTTGCACTTTGAAGCGTGAGAGCAAAACTAGCACAAATTTCTTTTTCTTTCTTCACAGTTTCACAGATAAAAGATTCCTTATTATCGTAGGTCTTAGCAATCTCAGCGTAGGATTTTTCTTCTTTCCTTAAGTCAAGAACTGTCACCTTTTCACTTAAAGGAAGCACTATACGGCTTCTCTTTGATGTATCCAAATTGCGAGCATCACTGCCTTTGTGCTTTGGGGCCATTATTAAGTAAAATCAGGGTCACTTGAACACAAACCCTGTGAGTGGTCTGATGACCAATACGGCTACTGAGTGGCTAAGGGGCAGGGCACACTGGACATAAGGATGATTCACGTCCCGGGTGCGATGGTGCAGATGGCATGAGATCTCATCACGTTACTCAGAACAACTTAAAACTTAATGAGTTTTTTATTTCTGGAATTTTCCATGTAATATTTTCAGACCATGGTTGACTGCAGGTAACTGAAACTGCAGGAAGCAAAACCATGGATGGTGGGGGGGGGGGGGTTACTGTATAGGAAACATGTCTGCAGCACAAGGAAGGGAACGCAGCCCTGCACAGATGCAGTGGAAGTCTGCCCACAGTGTGATGTGCATGTGTGTTCACACTGAGTGTAACTAAATACTCCCGGCTGGTCTAAACTGTGTTCTAGGGTCGGGGGGATTTCATTCTTCTGCACTGGAGTAAAGTTGGTTTCCACGAGCCCTTTCAACTTGCCTATCTTTGTGTTTTTATTACTTCCTTGTTGCCCATTTTTATAAGTAAAACTTTTCTCTGATAATGACTGCATCTCCCTAAAAGCTTCTTCTGAGTCCTTATTTTCAAAGCAGTTGGATCCATCTTAATATTTTCCTGCCATAAATTGCCTCAAGCCAATTTCTTTTAAAGGAATTAAAAATGCAAATCTAATATTCTAATTGCATAATAGGATCATCTTGGCAGCTCGATCAATACTATCTCCCACTGTCAATACTATGGCCGGGCTGCGTGGATGTCAGAGCCCACTGATCTCACTTTATCACTGGCCCCATGGCCCATCCACATCTATAAGATGTGACATTTTATTGGTGGCCTTCCATCAATCAGCTCTAATTTGTACATCCCAGAGATGCACGTTGTCATCTCAGCATCCGCGTTGCCCTGGGCACCAGACAGCACAGAGTTGAAGCCTTCATGTTTCCCGGGACTAAGTTAAATGGCAAGAAAGAGGCTGGTTGACAGCCACACACAGGAATTTTTTTCCAGGTCACCATCCAATGGAATTAGAAGCAAAGGACCTATGACAGGTCACCCCAAAGATCCTAAACCTGTCAGTACAGCTACAGATCATTACAAATGACACAGGTCTGGAGTCAGGAGACCCTGGCTGACAGATCCGGCTCAGCCATTCCCCAGGGGTCACCTTGAGCAAGTCACCTAGCCTCTAGGTGTCTCAGTTTCCCCTCTTACAAAATAACGGTGTTTCACCTAGGTTGAATGCTAAGGTCCCTAGCAACCTACAACTTATTTTACTTCTAGAAGAGTAAAGATCATACTCTAAGTAGCAAGGATGAAGGATATTGTCAGTTGATTGAGATAAGAAACATGGTTACTACTTCTGGGCTATTTGCCAATTAACAGTAGAAACATCATAATTAGCACGTATCAAGCAAATTCTACTTCCGTTAAGAAGTGTTTTTCCAATAGATGTGTTGGGGGAAAAAAAGAGAATGTTTTCCCACACTCTCTCTCCAGCAGAATGGTTTTTTTTTTTAGGTTTCAAATACCGTACTATTTGATCCAAAACACAATCATTCAATATACCCACCTAAACCAGCAAAAAGCTATAAAAACTATGCCAACGATCATAAATTTCCTTAAATAGGACTAAGCAATTGGAGTGTAGCAAAATTTAAGGTTCTTATTAAATCTGATTTTAGGGTAAGCTGATTTTGAATAGACAATCAGGTCAAAGTCTTTTAGATTCTCTGAAGAACACCTTTCTAAAATTATGACAATACACACTAAGTTTCAAAATGTAATTTATTTGGCTTTGGAGAAAAGCACTCTGTGTGTATATGTGGGTATCTTACACGTAACTATAATAAAATTTCTTATTTATGTGGTTCTTTGTAGATTATTCAATTAACAATTATCCATTATATGCTGGGCATTGTGTAAGGAGCTTTCATAGACATTTCTTTATTGGGTTCTCAGGGTGACCTCAGGGGTCAGATGAGAGTTGCCTTGTTGTTCCCAGAGGAAGAAACTGAGGCTGGAGGACAGTAAGAGGCATCCCCAGGAATTATCAGGAGACATGAAAGTGACAGAAGACTCAAGGATTG
The DNA here is from genome assembly GCF_003676395.1 of Aethalodelphis obliquidens. NCBI lineage: Eukaryota > Metazoa > Chordata > Mammalia > Artiodactyla > Delphinidae > Aethalodelphis > Aethalodelphis obliquidens. The sequence goes on along the minus strand of NW_020837945.1, from coordinate 9,517,140 downwards.
TTCAAGAAAACAAGAAGTAAAGGAAAGATTCTGAAGAGTTGAGTCAGCAAAGGGTTCAATTTTCAGAAGGGTGGAGGGAGGGCTTGGAGATAAGGAGGGAGAGAGAGAGGAAGGGTTATTCTGTGAAATACAGATCAGTGGGGTTAATATTGATCCCTGGCAGAAAGCGAGAACTAATCATTACGGGTTGATCTGTGAGCTCAGAAAACAGCGACTGCCAAGAGGCTGCCGTCTCCTAAACAAGCCACCCCAATCTAATCTCGTTTCCTCTCTTGATAGGTTATTAGGCTGGTTGATCAGTGGATCTGATCAGTGGGTTTCAGCAAGGCACTTGACAGAGTCGCTCAGGATATTCTTGTGGACAAGAAGGAGAAATGGGGGTGGGACTAGAGGACAGTTAAGTGAATTTGTAACTGGTTGAACAAGCGTGTCCAAAGCGTTGATTAATAGAGTGATGTCAGCCTACAAGGAGGAAGCCATGTGCCCTGGGGCTCTGTGTTTTGCTCTGCTCTGTTCAACCAGCTAATCAGTGCCTTGAATGATGTTGTAATGCTTGTTAGAACATGGAAGGACATAACTATGGGGTCACTAATTGGTTAAAAGAATCAGGATCCAGAATGTGCTCATCCTGCTAGTCCAATGGCCCCAAAACCTTAAAGAAGAAATGTAAAAGGAATGAGTTGTATAGTCCTTTGATTGATTCCCAAATCAATAGCACAATAGAGAATCTCAGCTTAGGAGCAGTTCAAGGAGAGAAGACTTGGTCCCAGGCAAAATATGCCCCCGTAAACTGTTGTAGCCAGTAGCAAAGTCTAAGGGGTCTTAGATATCATTAGTAGATTTCCAGGGCCCCCTCTAAAAGTAGTTATGATCTTGCTACCTGGTGGGTTGGTAGGGATACAGGTTCAGGTCAGGCACTGCATTTTAAGGCAGGTAAGAGACAATTCATAGGAGGGGAACAATACAAGTGAGAGATATGGCTACTACTCTAGGTGAAGAATGGTTGACATGGTTGGTGATATTTACACGAGGAGAAGAAAGGCGGCAGTCTTCTAATATCTGGAGAGCTGACATAGGAAGAATGAGAAAACACAATTTTCACTGCTCCATAAAGATGGAGGGAGTTACAGAAGATCAGAGATAGAGTTTCAGGGCAACCAAAACACAGATGTTGCCACATGAAGGACTGAGTTCTCAATTCTTAGTTCCCAGTATTGACTTTATAGGCTGGGCTGTTGAGGGAACTATTTTTTTCTGGAGTGAGAATTGCCCTGTATGATTCTACAAGGCAAAATATTTGATGTATGTAGATGTGTGGACAGGAGAATTGCTATAGAGCCTGCTGATAAAATCCAGCACACGAGCACTAGCAAAGTATTACTTCAAGGTACTCTGTGTACATAGAGAAAGTGTGATGGAAAACCAAAAACAACCATGACACATTGCTTTCCCTGGAGGAGCTTCAAATCTAAAGACACATAAGTAAGTATGTAATTGGCTTTAAATAAAAGGCAGAATAAAATAGATTGCAATAGAGGCTCAAAAAATAGATCAGCAAGATGAGGAGAGGGTCACATTTAACTTTTTTTTTTTTTTTTTTTTTTTTTTTGCCCTTTGAAACCATATTTTTAATGTTTTCATCAAACTGTGTCAATACAATTTGAAGCAAATGCCAGCTGGAAAACCAGGCCCAGAAATTCATAAAGGAAACAATCTTCCAAACAACAAGGAATGCCAAGGTGCTCTTCCACTCCAGCTGCACTATTAGTGGCCATGATGGTACCAGTCAGCCAGTGTTATCCATGTTACCGACTGTTTACCACATCATCAATTTTCAGAATGCTCCGGACAGTTTCAGTTGCTAGAGTCAGTGCACTGACTGAAACCAGCAGAGGCTGGACAACCAGTTCCTCCAGTATGTTGGAAATACCACCCTTTCGGACATTAATGCCTGTAGTTTTTTCTCCTTGGGCATGCCTGTTTCTTAGTTCTGTTACTGTAGAAATGGGATTCAGGCCAGCATTTTCAGCTAGTGTAGATGGAATGACCTCCATAGCATCTGCAAAAGCACGAACGCAGTAGGATTCCATACCACTCAATGTTCGTGAGTATTCAGTTAACCGCAGGGCCAGTTCTATTTCTGGAGCACCACCTCCTGCAATAAGAGCCCTCTTCTTCACTAAACAGCGAATAACACATAGGGCATCATGAATGGAACGCTCAGCTTCTTCAATCACCAATTTGTTAGAACCACGAACAACGATTGTAACTGTTTTTCCAGGGCTTGCACAGCCTGTAATCTTGATCAGTTTGCCAGAACCATTTAAGCTGACCTCCTCAGCTAACTCAGCCGATCCCAGCATGTCAGCAGTGAACTGGTCAATATGAGCAACTGGTTTGGTTCCAATAGTCTTACAAATGAATTCAATATCTTCTCTTTCAATATCCTTAACCACCATAATCTTCATTTTGTTCAGGAAATGTAATGCAAGATCACTAAGAGCATCTCTTAGAATAGACTTCTGTATGAGAAGAACATTACATCCTGTTTTCTTAATTTGCTTCACTAAATTTAGAATATAGGCTCTCTCCTCTCGAAGTACTCGGTCCATCTGGACGTAGTCAGAAACTACTATTTGATTGTCCATATCTGTTTTGGGAGCAGATAAGCAGAACTGAATAAGCCCAATCTTAGCCTTTTCAACCCTGGTTATACCAGAATTTGCCACCTTTTGAGTAAGAACCAGACCTTCCACCAACTCACAGTCATCAATTGTCCCACCAAGTTTCTTAACTATTTTAACATCTCTAAGATCTACACTAGTAGCTGTGGCTGGGTCAATCACTTTCATCACTGCATTTACAGTCATTGGAGAAAGGAGACTTGAATATTGAGAGACAACCTTTGAGTTCAATGAAGTGGCTGCACTATTTAACAAAGTTTCTCTGTCACTCAGTTCCACAGGTCGAGACATGTCAGTCAAGATTTCAATACCCTTTTCCAAAGCCTTCTGGAATGACTCAGAAATGATGGTGGGATGAATCCCTTTCTGAAGAAGCTTGGTACAGGAATCTAAGAGAGAGCCAGCAATAATGACCACTGACGTCGTGCCATCTCCTGCTTCTATATCCTGAGCCTTAGATAGCTCCACCAGCATTCTGGCTGCTGGATGTAACACCTGCATTTGTTTCAGAATGGTGGCACCATCATTTGTAATGGTCACATCACCTTTTCCATCTTGAATCATTTTATCCATTCCTTTCGGTCCAAGGCTTGTTCTAATAGCATCAGCAACGGCTTTGGCCGCGGAGATGTTGCTGAAGCGGATCTGGGCCGGCTTATCGCGGTCCTGATAGGCGCTCTTCCCGCGGCCGCCGGCAGCCCCGGCGGGCGGCCCGCTCCGGGTGACTATGTTTTCCGGCATGGCAAGCTTGGACGGGTCTGCGTGAGCTCTGGAAGGACGGATGGACGCGGATTCCGGCTGGCCCGGGACTAATGGTAAGCACCCACCGCCTTCTCCCACATTTAACTTTAAGTTGGGTTTGGAGGCCCATCAAAGATGGCTTCAAGGAATAGGTAGCATTTGACTCAATGGGAGTTGGATTTCCAGCCCAGACCTCCAGGCAGCTCCACCGCAGCCCTGCTGACATTCCAAAGGTCCCCATCCCTGCATCTTCTTCCAGATTTACCATTTTGAAACTTCTTCTCGTCTGTGCCGTTTCTTTGACCAGATTTTGTTCTCTGTCCACACCTGCCACCTGGCAACTTAAGATGTCCTTTGCTTCCCTACTTCCCCAACACCCTCACTGCTACCCAGAACTTGCCTCCATTCTCTGTGCCCCAGCCCTGCCCACTTTCACATCTGACAGAGTCCTGGAACAGGGTGTCACTTCATCACCTTTGCCATGTTCTGTGGTTTAGAAGCAAGTCAGAGGTCCCACCCACATTCAAGAAGAAAGGATTATAGCAGGTATGAATATGAGGCCACCTGAAAGTCTGTCTGCCACAGGTACCGAACAGGAGTCGTTTAGACACCTGGAGCAAGGCGAGGAAAGATGGGACAAGGGCACGGATGGCTGACAGTTGAGTGCAGGGTGCGGGTGCATGGAGGGTGTTGGGCCGGCCGTGGGGGAAGCCTTTAGAAGTGGCTTTGTCTTCCTCTCGGCTCTTGCACAGACAAATGGCTTGTCATCCTATGAGTATAACAAGGGGACAATTTAGGCACTGAGTAGTCACCTCTGAAGACTTGTTTAGTTATCAGTAACTAACTAAAAAGACAGTAAATACTTTCAGGCATGAGCAGGTGCCCATCACAGGCAGCACGCAGCCTTGAGTTCTTCCCCTTCACAGTTCTGGAAGGCTTGCACCCTCGAGGGCACTAATCCACCCAGCTGTGGCAGCTGACACTGTTGGGATTTACACGTCTTGGCCATCATACAGGCTCCCAGACTGTGGTTAAGTTAACATTATCCCCCCAGCCACGTGTTTACATATGGGAATTCCTGTACATTACCAGCTGCTTAGACATAACATTTTATTGCCAGCGGTTTGGACTCCACATCGCACTCAGAGCTTGTTGCTGGAGCCTCTCCCTCAGCTTTCTCACAATGCAAGGTGTTGTCTCCCTTGAGAACCGACCATTTAAAAATTAATCACCATGATGTTTCATTCCACAATGAAGATCCTCTTCTATTTATTTCCTCTTCTTAAGACCTGCCCCTGGAGTTCTCAGGGGAAGACTATGTGTTTTGTTATTTTCTCCTGTAAAGGGGTCTGAAAACTGCAGAGAAGATAATCAGGAGATACTTCTAATCCCAGCCATTTCCTCTCTCCAAATACGGCACCCTCTTTGGGGAAACGGTGTTTCCAACAGTGATTAAGTGCCAGAGGTCTGCTGCTCTTTGGGGCATTGACTAATCCTAAGAGTAGCTCTGTGATAGGCTGCAAAACAGCCACAGTCCTTCGGTTCTCCATATAATCACACCCTTAGCAATGTGACTTTGTGACTCTTCTCATCAAGAAATGGAGTCTACCTCTCCCTACCTGGAATCTGCGTTGTTGTTATAACTTACTTCAGGCAAAAGAATAAAGTGGACATGACAGGGTGCCAGTTTGGGGCCCAGGCATCAGGAGGTCCTGCATACTTCCACCCCTTGGAATCCTGCAAAGATCAAGCCCAGGCTAGCCTGCTGGAGGATGAGAGACCGTGTGCAACAGAGACTTGCCATCCCATTTGTTGGCATCTTAGACTGGCCAGGCCCCAGCCAACCCAGAAGCCGATGGCCGACATATGAATAAACTTGGATGAAAAAAGAAAAACTGCCCAGCTGAGCCCAGCCCGAACTGCCAACCCACAGACATGTGAGAGAAGAAAATGTCTATTGTTTTTGCCTACTCCGTTTTGGGGTAGTTTGTTATGCCGTAAGAGCTAACTGATACAGGTGCCTTAGTTTATCAACATAAACATCAGGGTTCCCAGTTTGAAAGAATAATGAGGCAAAGACACCTACTAATGATGTCCCAACCTGGCTCATTCTCAAACACTCAGCAGGCTGATGATGTCCCCGTTCTTTTTTTCACTACGTCTTTTGAACCCATTTTCATGAGCCACCAGAACCTCATACTGAAACTGGCAGGAAAAGATCTCCAGGGGATGGGTTGGGCTGCTATAGCTTTTCCTTTCACAAAAACCTTGCAAAACATACTTCTTTTATTTCATCCCTGGATGATTGCCTTCAGTTCTTTGCTTCATAAGCTTCTGTTCTTCTGAAGAGCCATGACAGCATTGATTTCAACCTATGATTGCTGGTGAAATATTAAACCTTATTGATTCGAAATTAAGGATTAGTTGCAAGTTGGATACTCTGCATATTTTGAAGATGCACAATTTTATTTCTTCTAGTTGAAAAGTAATTGCAGCTCCACAATATGATTCTTTTTTTTCTAAGATGGAGTCCTTCGAATCAGCTTTCTCATTTTGTCTTGCCAAACTTGTCAAATACATTATGTTGACTAGCCAATTTATTCTTCCAAATGAAGCATTCATATTTCTTACTTATAAGTGTGCTAGTGTGAAAACACATGTTCTTTTCATTAACTACACATTATGATGCCTCTGCATCCCCCAAACAACAACAAAAACCTCATTGGCTAGAAGTAAAGATATTCTGAGTAAGAATTCAGTAGATTTTTTTTTTGTCAAGTCAGCAGTTTATCATTAATTTGATGTTTCATTGAGAGCATACCACTGTTCCCTGAGACTCATACATTTAAAGCTCACCTCAGTACATGGCTACGATGGAAGTTCTCTCTTCTAAAATTCTCTCATAAAACAGAACACTGCACCACTGAAATAAAATCTCTCAGGATGACTCAAGTCTTGGGATCGGCATTGTCTAAAACCAAAGTTCACCTGAAGATGCAAAGACATGAAGATGTGCATGCAATAGGATACTTATGTCCCAGTTCCTAATTCATAGCCGCATTGCTCTTACGCATCCACAAATATATACTCCTCTCCAGAACGCAGTTGTTAAACAGTTTTTTTCCTTTGAAGCAATTTGAATGGCAACATTTTTTTTTTATTGAAGTATAATTGATTTACAATGTTGTATTAGTTTCAGGTGTACAGCAAAGTGATTCGGTTATACAACTGTATATATATTCTTTTTCAGATTCTTTTCCATTATAGGTTATTACAAAATATTGAATATAGTTCCCTGTACTATACAGTAGGTCCTTGTTGTTTATCTATTTTATATATGGTAGTGTGTATCTGTTAATCCCAAGCTCCTAATTTATCCCTCCTCCCCCCCTTTCCCCTTTGGTAACCATAAGTTTGTTTTCTACATCTGTGAGTCTATTTCTGTTTTATAAATAAGTTCATTTATATCATTTTTTTAGAGTCCAAATGTAAGTGATATCATGTGATATTTGTCTTTTCTCTGTCTGACATACTTCACTTAGTATGATAATCTCTCGGTCTATCCATGTTTCTGCAAATGGCATTATTTCATTCTTTTTATGGATGAGTAGTATTCCATTGTATATGTGTGTGTGTATATATATATATATATATATATATATACCATATCTTCTTTATCCATTCATCTGTCAACGGACATTTAGGTTGCTTCCATATTAAACATTTTAAGGGACGTATATAAACAAGCTAAACACCTTTCCTTAATATATACATCTCTATATCATAGCTGTATTCGACCTAAAAAACGGTTGCCCTGGTGTGTTCCATGTAGACAACACAAACACAGAATCTCTCTCCCTTTCCCCGTCGGCAGTCACTGCTTAGAATTCTCCACCCCTTTCCCCTCCCAGAGCTCCTCCCCCAAGCTCTGACCCTTACTTCTCATCTCTAACTGGCATTTACTTGGGATGAGGGAACCTCAGCCCCCCAAGCCCCACGTCTTCCACAGAATAGTATAGTCACTCTGCTGTCTTGCCGTCCTCCACACCAGAACCGTGATGCTGACTCCTGAGGTAAAATGTCTAGAAAGGGGGGTTGGAGGGTCCTTTTGAAATGTAGGTGAGATGTCTTCCATCCTTATTCTGTCTTTATTCTCAATTTATTCTTTGATCCATTCCTGAATTCCTCAGCTGGCACTCACTGGGCTCATCTGACAACTGCAAGGTAGACAGAGAAACAAGCCCAAGTTCTTGGTCTCAAAGCACTAAGAGTCTTGAGGGAAAACACCAATGATCCTGTCCCTTTCCCAACAGGCTTGCAGTTGAAAATGAGAAGATGAAGACCAGACGAGTCCATTCACTGCTGTTCGTGTCCCTATCACATGAGTAAATACATAAATACAGCAAAAACTCTTGAGACTGTAACGGTTTATTAAGGAGTCTCCGAACATGGGGTTACAAACACAAAATGGTTTTGTTTCTTCTACACATGGCCCTTCTCACGTTGCTCTGTCGAATCATCCTTTGAACACCCCTTAACAGTATCTTGGGCAGAATCCATACCTTCCTAGTCACTGGTGCATTCCAAAGCTTCAATCTCAATCTTGATGTAAATCCCATGCCCTCCTTCCCTCTATGCAGACTTGAGCTGGGACCTTAAATGCTGAAGGGTGGATGAGATCTGCTTCTACAACGCCCACACCCTGCTGCCTGAGCTGTCTCAGTTGATGGGGCAGCAGGGAGGCACCAGAAAGGGACACAGGCCGATTCACTTAAGTGGTCGCTACTGGCATCCTCTCTTGGGTGGTTCTTGAAGCTCTGCTGGCCACCTGGCTTATGATTCCTCTGAATGGCAGCGTCCAAATGCTGGCTGTCTTGTGGGGTGCATGCATGAGCTCTGAGGGCTCTGTCAGCTCCCTTCTCTGCCCCCACCTACTGCACAATTCCCTGACATTCAGAACCTGGTGCTTGGTTGACCTCTTTCAACCCTGCCCCACTGTTCCCTACATCAGGGGAAAATCCCAAAGCCTCTTACTGCTAGGATTCCTGTGCCTGACGGACACTCTTCTTAGCTGGGTACCAGCAAGATGGTTCAAGCTCAGCTTCCTTTCTGGGATGTCCACTGACCCACAAGAAACTCAGCCTGCTTCACGCCCACCCTCTGTCCAGGCTGCCTCCCCTCCCATGTCTCTCAGAGAGGCAAATCGGCAAGTCCACTTCTTAAGCCAATGGCCAGTGGGGGAAGGCAAGTCTCCTTTTCTTTCAGGCACCTCCAATCTTTTAGTATTTCCCTGGGTTGTCTCACTTGTCTTCATGTTGAGAGGGACGTCTCTTACTCCAATGTCCTCCTTCTCCCCTCCCAGCATTATTAGAAACACTGGGTAGTGGCTGGTAATAGGCTGGGTGGGCAACTGAAAAGCCCCACTAAAACTTCCTGGTGTTTGTTTCCAGGGGCTTCCATAGCAGATAACCAAAAATGGAGGGCCTTAAATGACAGAAACTTATTCTTTCATAGTTCTGGATGCCGGAAGTCCAAAATCAAGATGTTAGGAGGGCCACGCTCCCTGTGAAAGCTCTAGAAAAGAATCCTTCCTTTCCTCTTGCAGCTTCTGGTGGCTTTAGATACTCCTCAACTTACAGCAGCATCACTCCAATCTCTGCCTCATCTTCACATGGCCTTCTTCACTCTGTCTCTGCAGGTGTCTCTTCTTTTCTTATAAGGACACCAGTCACTGAATCTAAGGGCCACCCTACTCCAGTATCACCTCTTCTTAACTAATTATATCTGCAAAGACCCCATTTCCATATAAGGTCACACTTGGAGGTTCCAGGTAGTCATGAATTTTGGGGAAACACTATTCAGTACAATCTCGTCACAGAAAACTTCCAGGTCATTTCCCTGAGAAGCAGAAGAATCAGAGAGAAGCTTTGAGATGTGTCTTGTTCTACAGAGGGCCTCAAGGGAGAGAAACTTTAGTGAAGGTGATGGTACAGGATTCATGCAGACCCATCACTGGGATCTACAAAAAAAACCAAAAAAAAAAAAGGTGGCGGGGAGATAGACAATAATAGGTCATGAAGATTACTGGCTAAAGAGATATCCCTAGACCCTTTAACTACCCTGGACCTAGGAATGACCAGCTTCTCACTCGCCAGCCCCCAATCCCCTTCCTTCCATCCTTTCAGCCACCACCCTGTTGGTGACCATGACGGCCACTGCAACCCCCACAGCCAGCCCCTGGCAGGGAAGGGGAGAAGCTACATCACGCCTCTGGAAGGAGGTATTTGCCCAGCACATGTTAATACTCTTGATACACCTGCCCGTGGAGTGAATGTACCTGCGGTGTTTCTTCTAGTCCAGTTTGGATGATGTGACACAGCTCAGGTGGGCTTTAGTCACCTGTCTTGGGATCCTGCTGTTCTTTGTATGAGGAAGAACATTCTAATCCCCAAAACTAACTTCTAAATCTGCCCTTCCATAAGGCATGGATTCCCTAAAGCACCACTATTGGAGAAAGGTTGTTTATATAACAATGAGATAAACCTTGAAATGTCCAACTTAATACATCAAGCCAGAGGAACATGTTAAAGATTGAGGATGTAATCTAGAAGAACTCTATTCTTACTCATTTTCTCATTAGAAGTATGTTTAAAATTTAGTTTATATCCTTCCCCCCAAAACAGTGATAAATACTTCCTTATATGTGTCACTAGCTATTAAAATTGATTATTCAAAATAAATAATGCATCATATTCAGGATTAAAAATGGAAATTGTATTTAATATTTTTGATAGCTTGAGGAAAATATTACTGAAGCTCAATTTCACTTAAACTAGATAATTTGTTACAAATGACATATCATTTTTAATAAATATTAAAATATGATTCTTCCCTTTTAATAAATAGATATGAGCACAGACTTTGGGCAGAAGCTGGGGCTCTATTCCAGCTATTTTTCTAACTGTGTTAACTTGGCAAAATAATGGCCCTTATAAGCCTCAGTATTTTCAACCGGAAAATGGGTTTAATGATACAATCTACCTCAAAGTGCTATGATGAGATTAAACGAGTTAATGCACGCAGAGCTCACAGAACAGAGTCTGAAACACAGCAGGCACTACACAAGTTCTACTGTTGTAGTTTTTTGGTAGGCCTTTCTGCCTTGTCTTTTCTTCCTCTCCACTTTAAGTTTCCAAAGTACAGAGGAAAAAATACCAGCAATTATCTCTCCCCAAGCCCTCAGCATGGTGCTCAGCAGAAGCCGGGTGCTTCTAGCGCTGTGGTTGAAGTTGTGGAATCATTTACTTTCCTGTGGCATTCTGATACAGTTCAGAATTATTGATCTTGGTTTCTGGGAACAATATGGTTACATATCAGACATTTTCAGACAAAATTTTGTCTTCTCCTAGAAAGATAAGGTAAAGTGTCACAGCCTCCTAGTCTTCACACAGAGAAATGATCAGTTGGGAGTCAGGAGCCCTGGCCTCGAGTTCCATCTCTGCTGGCTACTAGTTATGGTATCCTTAAAAAAAAAAATCACTTTTCCCACACAGACCTGGGTTCTCCCATTTGACAGTGAGAAAAGTTCTTCCTGTGCGATTATGTAATTAATAATAATGACAGTGACAGCCACATCACCTCTAACGTAGACCAGGCATGAGTCAGAGTGCTTGAGAATTACCAACTCCTTCAGTCCTCAAGATACAGTTCCCACACCAGGACTTCAGAGTCCCCACTCTCATTATCCCCATTCTACAGCTGGGGAAACTGAGGCACAGAGGCCCCACTGCTGGTAAGCAGTAGGACCAGAGTCTGGTTCCAGAGCCTGACTTTTTAGCCATTACCCAGTACTGCCACCTCCAAGTTCATCAGCATCTGCAATACTAACAAATACTTAATGTGCTTCCCCTAAAACTCAGCATATGTTGGACCCCGTGCCCTCAGGCCTCTGTGACATCACTAGAATAATCCCTCAGCTCATCTTTCAAGAGAAAATTCAATGTCCACTCTCCTGAAGCTTTCCTGAGTCTCAGTGCCAACAGACATCACTCCTACTTTGACACACATTCCAACCCTGAGGCTGGTATGGCCACTGCGGTGTCCTAAGTTGGTGGTCATTGTTTTATATGAATTGTCCCATCTCCCTGCGCACATGATTACGCTCTGACATCAGAGGCTGTGTCATCCTCTATTGGTATCTCCCTGCTGGAGCACATAGAAGGCCCAGTAGATATCGTCACAAGTCAGAGCATCACCGACGTGTGGTGCATCCTGGTCACATCATCTATTGATTAAGCCGATAGGATGTGGGACGGGGGTTGGGGAGAAGCCTGGGACTCCTAAATTCATGGTGCAGGAACGGAGTGGAGGCAGCATGGTGAACCAAGACTGGCAATGGAGGAGGACTGCAGTTATTCAGGGAAGACAAGGAGTTAGGACACACCAGGCTTATTTCTACAACAGGGTGTAAGAACGCAGCACCAGACAGACACTGAGTTGCCACAGGAGCTTCCTGAAGGATCCTTCACTCAGTCCACAAGAGTTGCCCTGGAGGAGCAATGCATCACTCGTAATGCCATTTCCATGTTTACCTTTTTGAAATATTAATGGCCTTGGCTGGCCTTTGTTCTGCTGATTATGGACACAGAACCTGTCCCTAGAGGAGGCGGATGCAGAGCCCAGGACTGAAATTCCATCAAGCCTTTTGGTCAGTAGAAATCCTTTAAGCTGTGACAATAACTCAGGTCCACTCCTTCCTTCATTTAATTCCAGAGACTTGGAGGAAGTTTCGTCCCTGAGACAGAATTCCATTTCATTTCTAACACCACACCCTGTGGCTTAGAGACAGAAGGCTCACCAGCAGGGTCGAGGGTCTACAAGGTACAGGCCATTCACCGTAGACGGCTGATGCTGCAAGTGTCATGTACTGGGCGCAATGGTTCTCAACCCCACAGCCTGGGAGGAAAGTTCATTTTAGGATTTATACCAGGAGTACACACATGAGAAGAGGGTTATACTTTCTGTGTATCTGCTTTGAAGCTCTGTGCACCAGATTGTTCATAACAGAAGACCACATGAACTTCTGTGGATGTGTCTCTACATCAGTGCTGTCCGGAAACGGCTGTTGGATCCACACTAAACAAAGCTCTCGAGAAGAGAGAGAGGACAGAGGATGTTTCTGGTAGAAGCTACAGAAGGCTAGTGTTTCAGGAATGAAAACCAAGCTGCAAAGGCAGAGCTGGAGAGTGGGATATTGCTGCTCAAGGGGCCACCAAAATGCCTTGGAACCCCAGAAAGAAAGGACAGTCTCAGTGAGAGGGTTCCAAGTAGTGACAGCAAATGTGCATCCAACTCTCAAGCATTTGGTGGTTTACCTGCATCCCATGTACAGACCAACTATCGGCTATTGTCTCAGACTCTGCGTGATTAAAGGCCCTCTGGTGCAGTCCCCATCTAAAGATCACATACATAACCTCACACACACACACACACACACACACTAGCAGACACCACAGGTGCCCTGTCCATATCCCTTTGGCCCTTCCCTTTCCAGTGCACTCTGGCCCAAAGTCCAACTTCCAGCACCTGCAATTTTTTGCCTAAAGGCTTTCTCTGGCCACCAGAACCTGATCTGCTCATAGACATTTCAGGTTGGAATTGACAGGAATTAATGCTACTGGGAGCAGCCAGTGACTAATGGGAGTTAGTGGGTACATACAACTCAAAGTGGGAAAATTCTGTAGTTCAAGTTCAGTAGCATTTTCCAGAGCTTGGATATATATTACACACAGACAGACAGACAGACAGACACACACACACACAAACACACACACTCCTCTACTATTCAGAGAAGGTTTACATTGTACGACACTCGTATCTTCACATCAATTTTATTATTGTTCTTATCATTTCACTTTAGAAATGAAGAAACTGAGTCTCAGAGAGTTAATAGATACCAAAGTCATATAGTGCACTCAAGACCACTTCTAGGTGCTTCCAATGCCTTCAGTTTTTCCACTGTGCCAGTGCTGCCTCAATGGAAGCGACAATCAAGGACACACTTCCAAAGAGCTCATTTATTGTCACTGCGTCTCTTGGTGAAAGGCACAATAGATATAAGGGCAGAACAAACATTACTCTAACCTCAGTGGTGAATCAGTTCTTACCTATTCCCCACCATCGACTGGCACACACTACAGACAACAGTAGATGCTTAAGAAATACATGGTGGATGAATGGATAGATGGAAGCATGGAAGCATGGATGCATGGATGGAGGGATGATGGATGGATGAGTGGATGGATGGTGCATAGGTGGATGGATGGATAGTGGATGGAAGATGAGTGGATGAATGTATAGCCATTATCAGTCCTCAATGAATATCTATGTCTACTGCATCCTGAGCAAGAACAAGGGTGTAGTAACAACTTATTAAATATGATTTGCATATAACCTATCGCCTATTTTACGTCCCAGCACCAAAGACATCTGAGAAGGTTTGTGTGAGAATGTCATCTATTGGGGTTGTCAGAGCAGAAAATGTCTGAGAAAAACAAGTCTCAAACAGTCACCAGAGGCTAGGTTGAAATCCAGTAGCGGTTCTTATGCCTAAGTGCGCATAAAAATCGCTTGCGAAACTTGTTAGAAACGCTGATTTCCTGCCATAAGTCTAAGGTTCTAATTTAACAGGAACCCAGGAATCATGCAGTATCCTCAGGTAATTCTGAAGGCACCACAAGGGTTGTGATGCTCTGAAGAGGGATGAAGGGATCCCCTTCACAGAGACCTTTTCTTCTCTCCTTTAGTTTATTGTCAGGATTTGCCTTAATGTGTCAGCATCACAAATACACATGAGGCTTGAAGAGGGAATCATAAGTGGGATATAAAAGGCATCACTCCCACCCTGGATACTCACTGAAAGTGTCAGGGAAAACACAGCATCAAAGCCTTAGGTGTAGATAGGGTAGATAAGGAGATTAGGGGCCAGAAAAGTCAACCCCCGACCCAGTGCATCAATCCCTTACAAAGCTGCCGAAAGAAAGTCGTCTCACTTTTGCTTGAACACTTTCTGCAATAAGAAGTTCTCTACCTCCTGAAACTGTCATTGTTGAACAATTTGGTTACACAGTTCTTAGTGGTTCCAGTTCTGTTTACTGAGGCCACAAAGATGAGGTCCAATTGTCCATGCACCATACAACTCATGGAATATTTAGGGACAAATGGCATTTCTGTTCTAAGATAAGCACACCCTCCCCCTTATTCCTGTAAGTATTCATGAGAGAGAGATTGACAACTATTAACATCTAAGTGATGCCCTCTGGACCTACCTTTGAATTTAGCCTCCCAGCTGTGGTCAGATAAGAATAAGCAGAGAGGGTCTATCACACTATCATACCCTTTTATGGACACTCTACCTCCATTATTGCCTTCTAAAATCACATTAGCTGATCTAGTGGTCAAATCCTATTGAGCCAAACCTCAATTAAAACCCCAAAGTCTTTTTCACAAAACCTCTGTGTGTGTGGCCATTGATTCGGTTATCAGCATTCGTTGAGTAAAGGCATTCACCCATGTTGTGACTCATCTAACTACTTGGCCTGCATTTTGGCATCTCTCCATCTGCTCCACGTAGGAATAGGCTCACTGCTTCTTCAGCCTTCCTGTGTTCACTAAATCTGGGTAGAGCTATCAAAATCAACTCTCCTACCCCTGCCCCCCGGAAATACACCATCATTACGTTAGTGGAGACTCTTGATCTGGGATCTGATCATATCTGCAGAAAGACATGACAGATAAGACTTCGTTTCTTTTGAAGATAAGAGTGAAATGAAGGGTTCTTGTCATGAAAAATTACTTCCACCCATGCTGACACTGGAGAATAGGGCAACCAGGGTGCTGTCAGAGTATCCAATGAATGAGGGAACTTTTTTCCCATCTCACTGATGGTTTAATAAAAGGTTAATCTATTTATATTTATTTTGGTCTATTTTAGCTTTCACTTCCCTTGCTTTTTTTTCCTTCTTCCTTCTTCCCTGCCTTCAGCTCTGTTTTTGTTTCTCTTTTCTTTTGAAATTATATAGTCACATTTCTCTACTTTTATTATTATAGTATTAAGCATACACAACTATCTTTTTTCAGATTTTGATGCTAACCAATAACTCTACTCTCCCACCGGATAAGAATCTTTAATTCCACCCTAAATATTGCCTTTCTATCACCCATGACATTGTGGTCTAGAATTTTAATTCCCTCTCATTTCAAATATCCCCTCAAATATTATTATTGCTATTCTTATAGTAGATTTGTAAAATGTTTTTACCCGTTTCACAACTTTCTTGCTTTTTGATGCCCACTGATTCCTTATAGCTTTCATTTTCTTCTTTCAGGATTGCATTGTTTTATTTGCTCTTTCAGGTAGTAAGTCTCTTAGTCTTTGTATGTCTGTAAATGTATTTATTTTACCTTTACTCATATCAGGGAGTGAAACAATTATATTGAGAGAGTTCTGAGGGTAATGAAAACAGGGAAATGATGATGATAACACTTGACAGCAGCCCTGCCAGCATCCCAGGCTCATAGCTGCTGGAAAAAGCTTCCCTCCTTTTGAATCATTTAACTGAGTATAGATATGAAGTTGATAGTTACTTTCTCTTACCATTTAGAAAATAGTATTTGATCATCTTGGGACATGTCTTGTTGCCAATCAAAAGTCTGCTGTCAGTTTGATTGCAGCTCCTTTTCATGTACACGTTTTATTTAATTTAATTTTAATTAATTAATTAATTAATTGGCTGTGCTGGGTCTTAGCTGTGGCATGCGGGATGTAGTTCCCTGACCAGGGATCGAACCCGAGCCCCCTGCATTGGGAGGGCAGAGTCTTAACCACTGGACCACCAGGGAAGGCCCAGGTATGCGCTTTAAAGATTTTTATATCATCTTACATATTCTGTAATTTAATTCCAAGGAGTTAGGTTTGGACCATGTTATGTATCCTCTTCAAGATTTAGGGTTCTACTGCAAACTGGTTAATGATTTTTCATTATGGAAAATTCTCCACCAGTATGTCTTTGACTATTAGCTCTCCTTCATTCTATCTCTAATTTCTTTCTGGAACTCAGCTATCGTTTGGAGCTTCCTGTTTTGTGTTCATTGTCTCAATTTCTGTTTCATATTTGTACCATCTCTTTGTCTCTTTGAGCTATATTTTGAGCATTTTAGTTTTTTAGCCTTAACTTCAAAATGATTTCTTTCTTCACTTGCATTAGCAATCTTTGTTTCTTTCTCAAACCCAACTGCTTTTCATCTTGCATTACAAAATCTGTTTGTGCTTTTCATCTTGATCATCTAAATCATGCCTATTTTCAAATTCTTTGGACATTACTCTTATCTGCAGTTCTTAGTGAATTCTCCCATTTGTTGCATCTGTTGACCCTCTCTCAAGGGGTGAATGTCACTGTGGGTTTTGTAATTTTTTAGTTACTTGTGGGAAATGAGAACATACAAGCTTGCATGGTGTGTGAGATGTAAGCTTGGCTCTTGTATATGAGGCCCTTGTGAGAATTCCACCTGTGTGCCCTGGGTTATGGAGGTCACCTTAGGGGGACAGGCTAACTTTGGCTCCTGTAGACTCTATGGAGTCCCAGGCTGGTTTTTACATTCATGTTGTGCTAGACTTGTTTTCAGTGGTATTTTTTGGCTTGAGATCTGGCTGTGTACATTTAGTCTCACACTCATACTGTGCAAGCCTGTGCTTTCTGATTTCCCTCAAGCAACTCTTGCTACCCAAGGTCCGGAGCATAAAGCCCACATCTGGGGCTGATGGGTGGAGTTTTAATCCCTATTTCATTGATGGGCAGTCCTTATCACTGGGAGTTCAGTCTCTCCTCCTGCATCCAGGGATCTTGACGCCTGAACTCCCTGCCAGTGCATTGTTACAACCTAGACCCCTGGGAGACACTCCATCCACAGTCCCCGGCCCTCCTTCTCCTCCAACTCTGGCTTCTTGTTTCTGGCATCTGGAGATCTCCCTTCCCAGCTTTTGAGCTCACCTCTGGATTTTGTCTTTGTTATTTTTGGAATAGAAGGGGAACTTTCCCAATTATCTCGGTCAACCATCTTGATCAGAAGTTTAAAGGGTCTTTGAAACGGTAGAGGATTTAATTCATGGGCAATGCTTTCCCCTTAGCCTTTAATCGAATGTCTTTACAGCCACCCACCTCTGCATCCGAGTCCTGTAAGGGCAAGCAAGTACCTTCATAGCAAGACAAAAATATCACACACATTCACGGCGGCAAAAGCCTAACCTCACAGGAACTGCTCTGAAAGGGAAAGCACCATGTGAAGAAACAAGTTTCGATATGTTCAGTGAACACTAGTCTTGGTATCTTCTGTGTGCTCATCAAATAAAAGATGTTGAAATGAAAGGGAAGTTTCTCTACCTCTGTGTTCCTGGCCTGGAAGTGAAAGGACTTACATTATAAGAAGTACCATTTATCTTGGAAATATAATTTTGAAAATAAGACTCTTTCTTTGCAGGTCCTCTTCACCCCAGCCCTGGTCAGAAACTCTGAGCAGCTGCAGGTGTATGCAGAGCTGAATGTGCCTGAAGTTCAGCCGTTCAATAAGATACAACAGAAATGTTAACAGCAGTATTGATTTTTTATTATGTTTGTATTGCCTGTTTCATTTTATTTTCCTTGCAGGAAATTTTTAAATCAAAAATCCAGTTATTGAAATGCCCCATAAGCCAAATGATACTAGTGAGGCTAGAGGAACACAGGCATTAAATCCCTCCTGGCTTTCTCTCTTCCACCTTTGCCCACCCCCAGTCCAAGACTGAAAGCTCCTCCATTTCCAGCTGAGAGTAAATGCATGTGACCTTCAGTTCCACAGAGGTTAACCTAGTCTGATTAACTTTTCCATGTTATTCCATTAAATAAAAACAGTTTTGACACCCAGAGACTAAAGCATCCTAGAGATAATACAATAACCCTATGCAATCATTGCAAATTGGATTGTAATAATTCATTTAGGTGACCATACATATTTGTTATATGTAATATGAAACATCGCAAAATGAAATCAATAGAAATGTTTCTTGTTAATGAAGATATACTGGGCTGTTATGTGTGGGTTGCGGACTCAATACCACAGAAATCTTATTTGTATTATAAATTTCAGGGTATCCTGAGTGTTACAAATGAAGATAGCATTTCTTAAAGAAGCGATGGCTGGTCTTTTAGAAAATTATATCATAAATTTTATGTCATTTCTTGGTCTTTCAAGATCTTTGCACAGCAACATAGTCTTATAATTCAAGTAAAAATTCTGGCTGAGTGATTGCATTCAACAATTTGCAAACAAACTTTTACCCAAACTTCCATTTTAAAATTACAGAGTTCAAAATAATTTAGCTTCAGTAGTTCTGAAGATGTTACCTCAGAAGATTTTAATATACTTTTTAGGGTATTTCCTTCCTCCTAACATAAAAACTGCAGATGTAGAGGTACAAATTGATAGGTATAGGTGCAGATACGTGACCACACACACATCAAGCACTGTGACTGTAATGAACTTCACTATTAGAATACTACCCTTACCTTCACAAGTGAAATACAATATAACATAGCATTATATAGTATACTATAGTATGATAATATAACGTATATGTTTAGTTATAGGTATAGATAAATAAAATAAGATTGTCTTAACTGTGTGTTAACTAAACTCACATGGTATTCTAAAAGGCCCATTTTAATAGCAAGCTCTGCATTTTGAACACTATTATGGTGATATTTCAGATGAACAGTTGGCAAATATTGGCAATAGGTGCAAAGAATTAATGAAGTCATAAGTTATGACGCCATTTACACTTCTCTTGTCAAAGCTCCTATGCTTTCCTTCTAGTGAGACCTGACACGTTGAGTAAGGCCCATAAGAACGGCATCCATCGTCCTCGTGAGAAAGGAGGATTACAAAACGCAAGTAGAGTTATTGGCAATAATTAAATGGTTATCCGGGATAGTATAAGTTTAAAACAGACCCATCACAGGTAATTGTAATGACGTCTCTCCATCTGTTAGCTTTTTGATTAATGCTACTCTCTCCCGTTTCTACAGCATCCTCTGAAACCCTCAACTTTAGGTAAACACAGACTAAAACCTGCTTTAACTGATTCAACAACTCTCAGCTGAAACCTGGTTCTACCTGCACCCCTTGTGAGCCTCTTGGACTTGGCTGGTGCCCACTTCCACACCCACTGAAGGGCTGTCTGAACGGACAGGAGCTGGGGCCGGCTTTGCCTTTGCCTCCTGCTGTCAGTCTTTTAAATATTTTGAGTGTGGGCTCTTCAGACTACACTGCCCTCTAACTTTCCTCTGCACTGTTTTCTACCTTCCCCTCATTTACCCCCTACACTCACCGGAGACTTGGGTTCCTATGTTGGGGTCATAGGTGTCCATCCATGAGCTTCTCCAGGCTCTTTCACCTGAGACTTTCATCACTGGGACCAGCTCTGCCTCTGAAATGGGAAACTGGGATTCTGTCTTTACACCTTCTACTCCTCTGACTCTCACCTCTGCTTCCAATCTGATGTCTCCACCTCCTCTAGAGCTCCTCCTGTGTACCATCACAAGTGTCTGGAACCTCCCCCTTCCTCCTGACTCTGCCCTCATCCTGATAACTTGTTCTAGCTCTGCCTGCCTTAAAAAAAGAGAGAGGCAATTCTCTGAATCTGGACCCCAAGATCCTCTCTAGCCACTTCTCTCTTGCCTTCCTTTCCCAGTGCAATTTCTTGAAGGAATAGCTTACGCTTCTCTCTTCTTCTCCCCTCCTTACATGCCACCACCAGCTACCCCTGAAACTGCTTTGGCTGAGTTGCCAATGCCCTGTTAATTTCCAAATCCAACGGAAACTTGTCTGTCTGTCTTTTTCTCTATCTCCTGTGGCCAGGAATTCCCATTCCTGCAGCATTCCGATTGCATGAACTCATGAACTCCCCAATCTGTGGTTGCTACATCTTTATCCATGAAAGATCTCTCTTCCTCCATCTGTTCTTTTTTCTTAATTTGAATTTTTTTAAAATGATGAGTTATTTCAAACATTCATAAAAGTACAGGGAATAGTAGGTTCATCTCTGATTCTCTTATTTTCTCATCCTCTGCAGTTGTTCCTAGTGGCCTCTTCCCCCTGCTAGTGTTAACTACTAAATCCTTTCCATCTCTTCCTCCTGACCTGCAGGTCTGTGTCCTCCCACATCCAGATACCCCCACTGGACACCCTACAGGCTGCTCCACCAAACTGACCTCTTCTCCACACACAAGCCTGCTCTCCTCTTTCATCATTTGTATTGGTGATTATCTGTGTTGCCAACCAAGTTGGATAACAGAACGCTTCTGGTAAAGTTCTGTTATCACATCTCAGAAACCTCTTCATACTCTATCTCTCCTCCCATGCCCCAACCATGGCTTTAGTTCAGACTTTATAATTTCTTGCTGGATTTGATGTAACAGTGTAACAGATGTAACAGTCTCCTCGTTAGCCTAGTTCTAAAAGTTCTTCAGTCTTGCCCCAGCACCTTCCAACCCAGCCTCCACCCACCTCTACACACCTCTACACGGATTTTTTTCTTCATACAATTAAAATCCTATCATGCCTCTTCCCTCCTTGGAAGGCATTGGGATCCCTCCTTGAACTCATGATAAGGTCCAGACTATAACATTGGTACTAGATCCAACTGATCAGTCCCCCCACCCCACTCACAAACCCTCTGCTCTTCCAAGCTGGTTACCCTCTCCGTCCAAGAATGCCACTCCCCTGGGTTCCCCCCAACCGCAACCATGGAGCTAACTCTAAGTCTTCCTTTAAGACTTAGAATCTTGAAGTGTTTCCTCCTCTGCATCATCTTGCTAGGTCTCCAGTTAGGAACGATGCTTCTCCTCTCTGGATGCCTCTATCACTGCTCTTACCTCGCTGCTACTACCATTTGCATGTTGGTCTCCCTGGCCCATCTGTGTAAGCCCAGAAAACAGGGACTATTCTGACCTCTGCATAACCAGGATTTAGCACATTTCCTAGCATTAAGTCCTCAATAAGTACCCAACATCTCCTGACTCAAGAAGTTGTTCATATGCACAGAGATGGTGTGCTGGGCCTTAATACAAAATCAATAAAATTGCAGAGGATTGTAAAAACTCCACTAAGGGCACAGTGTTCAGTATAAATTAAACAAACATTTAAATTCAAGAGCCACGATTTCTACTGCTTTAAAACACGTCAAGGGAAGCATTATATGTTACTCCCATGTCCTTGAATGCTATTACTTAGGAAGGATAGGCAGATAATCAAAGGCTCACTTTAGAGGTTGAACCCTTGTCTTATCATAGAAAACTGGGTAGTTATTAATGAGGTGATCCATTGATGATAAACCTCTATCCCAGGGCATAACTCTGAAATTGTTCATGCTGTGCTGCTCTGTGACTCTGGGCAGGAACCGGGGGCTTGGTTATTTAGGTGACGGGTGGGAGAAGAGAAAGGAGGGCAGGATTTAAGTCAAGGAGCCCCTGCCCCAAGTGGCTGAGAATTAAGGTCATCTTAGCCCCAGGGAGGCTAAGGGTTCTCTTCCCCATATCACAGGTTATGTATTGGCATCCCTCTACTGCTTTGCTGAACAGAATACCTGTATCACCCAAAGATAACCTATTCTCTTTTCTTCAGTTAATAAGATTGAGCTTATAATTTATTGAAAGTGAATGAAAGTTATTATGAGTTCTGCAGAGATAGATTCCCATGCGACCTAATTATTTTCTTTTTGTTCACCCCCATGTCCCATTCTCTGGGCTTCTCTTTTTTGTTCAGTGTCCCAGGAGGCTGGGCCTATGAACTTTTCTAGTGAGCTTCCCTACCTTGTGGCTTCTGGTAGGGTTCTGACAATGGGAGCCTTGGCAGAAGATTGGGGTTGGAGGAGGGAAAGACCAGGCACTTATTTCTTCTACACCCTCTCTGCCAACCCTCAGTTTTGCCAATGGCTGCATTTCTCTGCCTGTGGTCCCAACCTGAATCAGGGAGGCATCTCCCATAGATCTCAATTCCTACCCCTGCTCTGTTTAAGCCAAAGGGAATTAACAGATTCCCACTGATGCTCACCCTTGGGTGTACCACCTTGCTGATTCCTTTACCCCTTGACCTCTGACATTGTCTCTTCAACGAACCCCTGTAGTACACAATCTATTTCCTGCCAGGAGTCTGATGGGGAAAACCTCCTTGATTCCATCCCTTATCATAAGCCTGACTGCAGTAGCCACACCATCTTCAGGACAGTTATGCTTGGCACTGTGGCACTGGACAGACAGATCTCTCTGATGGTTGGCCTCGATCCCCGAATCCCTCCCCTCCTTGAATCAGTCATATTTCTCCAGAGAAACAGAACCAATAGGGTATTTAAGGAATTGGCTTAAACAGAACCAATAGGACATTTAAGGAATTGGCTTTTACGATTATAAAGACTAGGAAGTCAATTGGGAGATTGGAACTGACATATACATACTACTATATATAAAATAGATAACTAATAAGGACCTACTGTATAGCACAGGGAACTCTACTCAATACTCTGTAATGGCCTATATGGGAAAAGATTGTAAAAAAAAAAAAAAAGGGTGGATATTTGAATATGTATAACTGATACACTTTGCTGTACACCTGAAACTAATACAACATTAGTAAATAAACTAGACTCCAATAAAAAACTTTTTTAATTAAAATAAAATAAAGACTAGGAAGTCCAAAATCCATAGGGCAAGCTGGCAGACTGGAGATTCGGTTAGGAATTTATGCTGTAGTCTTGAGTCTGACAGATGGAAACTCAGGCAGAATTTCTACATTGCCCTAGAGGCAGAATTGTTCCTCCTTTGGGGAACCTCAGTCTTTGCTCTTAAAGCCTTCAAATGATTGAGTGAAGCCCATCCGCATTATGGAAGATAATATGGTTTATTAAAATCAACTGATTGTAGATGTTAATCATATCTAAAAAATGCATTCACAGAAACATCTAGATTAGGGTTTAACCAAACCACTGGTCACCACAGTCTAGCCAGTTGACACATAAAATTAATCATCCCCCAGCCCCCATCCACCACATACATTCAGTTTCTTCTGGGTATGGAGTTACCTCTTTACCTCTAAAGCTAACAAGGACTTAGAACAATTTGTACTCACTTATATCCTCTTAGGAGGTAAGGATAAGAAATACCTAGTGAAAGAACAAAAACAAACACCTTCATGGTATCAGAGAGACCATCCAAAATCCATCAGGCTCTGCACAAAGTATAACCCTGTTACATTTTTTTATTGACACTGATTGGCTTGTGCTTGAAACTGCCCAAGAAATTTAGAAATATGGAAAATAGGATTAGAAGGAGTTTGAACTATGACCCAAGAGATCAAACCCTGACAACTTGGTATGCTAAACTATATTAAAATGTATGACTTTGAAGGAAGAGATCAATATCTTTTTTCTGTTTGTGAAGAGCCTGCACTAAATGATAGTGAGATATAAGCAGCCTGAGAATGTAAACATATCCTAAGGATTTCCACGGCTTGTCGTTGTCCAAGGCAGCCATCTATAGAAAGGGAAAATGTGACGAGCTTCTAGAAAGAAGAGCTGAGACATTTGCTTGATTGTTTATTTTAAAACCAAGAACAGATTTATAAATTACATATGTCTTAAAAACCACGTGACTACCACTATGGACCTGACCCAAGACACTCTTTTTTAAGTATAGCAAAATACAACTGAAAACGCAGCTTTCTCTTCGCCTGAGTGCCACGGAGGTTTCTGTACCTTCTGTGCCGCCATACTGCAATGGCGGCATTCCTCTGCCTGTAGCCACGACCCCTTCAGGAGTCTCTCTCCCCCACGTACACCTTTCCTTCCCTACCCCTTCAGGCCTAAGGGAGGTGCCAACTTCCTGCTAAATGCATCACCAATCCTTCCTGCAACCAACAGAATCTAGGAGAAACAACAGGCCAAGAATGGAAAATCTTAAGTCCTAAGAGAAGTACCAGTCCAGCCAATCCCAGAAATCCTTCAGTCTTTAGCCAACATGTGTTCTTTTTCTAAAACAAGCTCACCAAGGAGCTGGTCACTCTCTAAGTGTCCCTCTCTGAACCGCCACATTTCCCTTCACATTTGTTCCTGTCCCTACCTACATCATCATCTCCTTCTTCTCTCACTCTCCCTCTCCTTCCCTCTCTCTCTCTCCCTCTCTCCCTCTCTCTCTCTCTCTCTCTTTCTGTCTCTCCCTCTCTCCCTCTCCTTCCCTCTCTCCCTCTATCTCTCTTTCTTTCCCCTTCTCCTCCTCTACAGACAGACAAGCTTTCTTAATGCAAAGGGCTACTTGAATGCAGAAGAACCTCTTCACCATCTGCCTCTATTACAGTATCACCAACTGAGGTATGCCAATTACAACAAAAGGAATTCAACCAACTCTTATTCTCTTAGCGGAGGTGGTCCTCCAGCAATCACACACATTGAGTCCAAGACCCAGATTTTCTCATCCATGCACCGTAACAAAGGACTTTTTATATGCGAAACAAACATGAAGGGGCTGCCAGACCAATTAAATGTAAGTGATTTGCTTTATGCTGTGATTTCCTAGCTAAATATATCTCAAAACTTCCTTCTGGAATATGGACGCTTTCCTTTCCCTGTGTGATTTTTGTCTTTGATTATCAAGGCTGCTTTGCCTAGCTCTGGCTTATATCTTTATGGTCTCACACTACCAAGCAAAGTGAGGACTGCCTATACCTAGACCCTCCGACCTGCCGTGAGAATGAGATGGAGCTTTCTTTTCCCCCTTTATGAAACCTTTGCAACTGCTTAGCAAATAAGAGCCAAAAGAGGCCAGATGTTGGGAAAAGAGGGCAAAAAACAAAATCGCCTTTAAACAAATATTTTCCTTTCTCTTGATACAGAGATGCCATCCACCCTATATCACCAAATAATGCTCTTCTGGAAAATGCTGTCACTGATAGACGGAGGGGAGAGCACACTTGCTGCATGTGACCAGCAGGAGCCAGAGTTTATCACCTTTCCTTCTCAGGAGGGAAGGGAGAGACTCGATAAGGGATTTCCCCAGTGGTGCCCAGCTGGTGGGGTCACTGGGACTCACGCTCCTCCACAAAACGTGGAACCCCCTTGCCCTCCACCCACCCCAGTGTGAGTTGGGGACCCTTGCCCATGCTCCTGATCTTGGTCATCTTGGGTCAAATCTTACCTTATGAGGTGGTTGGTTTAGTCTCTGTTCGTCCCTTCAGGCTGTGAGCCAAGCGAAGTCAGAGAATCTTCCTTTCTCCTGGGGACCCTCAGGTCCGGCCCAGTGCCTGCCTCACCCAAGGAAAAGTAAACACTTAGTCCAGGAGTGAGTCATCCCCCCACCTTGGGTTGAGTCCAGGCCTCTGTCTAACACTGAATCAGTGACCTTTACTGCCTATGGTTTTGAACATTGGTAAATGTACCTAATTTTGATAATCTGCTTTTGAAAAGAATCTTTCATTTCTCAGCCTGGGAGACACCAGAGTCCTCTAACTGGGGAATTTTCCTAATGCAGCCCCAGTGACAGGCTGACCCCAGGACTCTGAGAAGCCCATTCACTTCCCTCCCCTGATGGCTGGATAACAGGGCTGAGAAGAAATGCCTCTGTGAGCCAAGGCTACTGTGGGCCCCTCTGTCCTTTGTCCCCTGTGGACCTGTCTCTGTGAAGATTATCTTCTTTTTTGTTGGTTTGTTTATTTTATTTTTCCAAATAAACTTTTTTTAACTATATGGAGTATAGTTGATCAACAGTGTTGTGTTAGTTTCAGGTGTACATCAAAGTGATTCAGTTATATATATATATATATATATGTATATATATATATATATATACACACACACACACGTATCTATTCTTTTTCAGATTCTTAAGATTATCTTTTTTTCTAAGTCCCTACAGTTTGCTCTTGCCTACATGATTACACATTGGGCAACCCTTATATTTTCAGCAGCTCATCTCATAGCTGCCTCCCATCCCTCAGAGGGTGAGGTTCAGCCCCTGCCACAGATGGATGTGAGGAAAGTTCGATTCCATCAGAGCACATTCCTGGTACTCAAGCATCCCTGATGGATGTATTCTCGTGGTGCCCTTCGTCATCAGCCTCTGACCCCACTCGGTCCCTTGCTCTTGCTTTTGTAGAGCTGGGGATGCACAACAGTCTTAAAATTCATCTCCTCCTTTCCCTTCCACCCAGTTTCAGGTCTATAACCACCTGCTTTGCATGTATGGTCCCATAAATGCCAGTCAAGGACACCCTAAGCACAGAGTTCCATCCCAGGGTTCCCCAAGTCCCCGTTTCTTTAATTACTTCCCCTTCTGACACATGTTTCAATAGCACTATTTATGTCTATCTATTCCTCTTGAACTGTAAAGGGTTTTCATTTCTTTCCAAATCACTTAACTCTGTTTGGTGTGTTTAATAGCATTCTTTATTGAGCATCTTTTTTCCAAAGTGGTTTCCAGAATTTCTTCCCTCAGTGTCTCCAGAGATTAGCCTTGTCTTCATTGGCTTACAGCTGGGTAAACTCCTGAACGGAGACCTTATCTGACTTGCCAGCAGTCACTCAGCCATTCAGTAACACTCAAACATAAAGATCCTACATTAAAATTACTGGTCTCTCAATTATTGGTAACTTCTCTGGTCCCAAGGAAACAAGAACAGGCTTGATAGAAAAAATAATGTTCACTCTAAGTAGCAGTGGTACATCGTGCAGTATATACAGGGCAATGCTTAAAATTATCATCTTTGGGGTTAGACTGACCTAGCTTCTGTCCAGTTCATCCAAGCTTCAGCTGGGTGACTTTGTGCAAACTACCTAACCTCTCTGAGCCTTCATTTACTTATCTATTGCACGGGAATGGTAATACCACCTCACAAAGTTGAGAAGATAAAATAACAAAAATGCTTAGCCCAGTGTCCAGTATAAATGAAGTGGCCAAATAATAGTAGTGATCATTAATTTAAAGAAAATAATGATATAGCTGAACTTAATTTTTTTTTGAAGTATATGTAGAAATGCTCAAACTCATAGAAATCAAATAAATGTAAATTACAACAGTGAGGTGCTACTTTATACCATCACATCAGAATGGCAAAAAAAAAAAAATGGCTAATATCATGTGTTGGTAAAGATGGAACATTTCTACATCACTGGTACCACCATTTTGGAGAATAATCTAGCTGTATTTATTGAATTTAAATATATATACCTTATAAAAAAATAAAATATAAAGATAGAAATGAGATGGCAGGTGTGCTGAAAGTTATGTCTTCTCTGTGGTCACTCCATGAGCCCCTCTTCTCCCCTCCTCTGCTCCTCCCGTTGACATGGCATCCTCTAAGAATTGCACCTGGATCCTCTACAACTTCGCCAGATTTTCTTTCTCCGGGAGCTCAAGCACTTCAATACCTCAATTCTTTTTGTTGTTGTTGATTAAACTGCTCACATAGGATCTCCATCTTCTCCCTAGTTGCCAGGATCTCCTCATCTATGGCCGTGTTTTCCAACCTTGCCTGATCATAAAACTTACAGGAAGTGGGAGTGGGGGGACTTAAAAAAATCTCTAAACCCAAATCTGCAATGGGTGTGGGGATATGCAAGTTTAAAAGGCCCCCTAAGGTAAGTCTGTGATCAGGCAAATTTGGGATACAACAGCCCATTCAGCACAGTCACCATGGTCTCCTAACCCAGGTCTCATGACTTATGAAGGAATTTGCACCACTATCTTCTGCAAGTAACAATCAGAGGGAAAGAAAAATTGGAATTGAAACCCTGGGGATGTTGTGATATTTCTATAGCTTATAAAGACAAGAGCTGGCACACTTAATATTGAGAATCTTTTGAAATACTTGAAATAAATATGGCCACCATATCTGCAGGACACTTCTGTATGAGAATCCCAACTTTTAAAACTAAATGTGCCAACAGAGATCAGCCAAGATAGTGGGTAGAAAGACCACAAGCTCACCTCCTCTCACAGGTACACCAAAATCACAACTATTTATAAAACAACCATTGGTGAAAAAGACTCGAGCCCACTAGAAAAGATTTTCTACAACTAAAGATATAAAGAAATAACCACAGCAAGACAGGGAGGACGGGCAGGGTCACAGTATAGTCAAATCCCACACTCCCAGGTGGGTAACCCACAAACAGGAGAATAATTACATTGCAGAGGTTCCCCCCAAAGAAGTGAAGGGTCTGAGCCCCATATCGGGCTCCCCAGAACATTTAGCTTTGAAGGCCAGCGGGGCTTGCTTTCGGGAGTCCCAGAGGGCTGGGGGAAACGGAGACTCCTCTCTTAAAGGGCACACACAAAAGCTCACACTCCAGGATCCAGGGCAGAAGCAGTAATTTGAAAGAAGCCTGGGTCAGACCCATCTGCTGATCTCAGAGAATCTCCCAGAGAGGCGGGAGGCAACTGGAGCTCACCCTGTGGACACCGACACAGGCAGCAGCAGTTTTGGGGGAGCTCTTTCTGCCACATGGATACTGCTGCTGGCAAGTATCATTTTGGAATCCTCCCTCTAGCTCGTTAGCCTCAGAACCCAGCCCCACCTCTGCCCAACAGCCTGTGAGACCTGTGACACCTCAGGCCAAGTAACTAACTGGGCAGGGACACGGCCCCACCCACCAGAAGAGAGAACTCACAGACGTCCCTGGACACAACCCTGCCCATTAGAGGGCCCAGAACCTGGTCCCACACCCCAGTGCATAAGCACTAGACCCGGGACCTCCAGTGCCCTGCATCCAGAGACCCCAGGACCCAGCTCCACCCACCAGTGGGCGGGCACCGGACCCCAATCCCTGACCCCTCCCACCAGTGAGCCTGCTCTAGCCTCAGGACAAGCCTCACCCACCAGCCGGCAGACAACACTGGTGTTCCCTCTATGCCCACTTTCTAGAGATTTTTTATCATAAATGGACGTTGAATTTTGTCAAAAACTTTTTTCCGCATCTATTGAGATGACCACATGATTTTTATTCTTCACTTTATTAATATGATGCATCACATTGATTGATTTCTAGATATTTGCTGCATCTTTTTTTTTTAATTGGGGAGCAAAACTGTCCCTAGAATCACTTGCCCTTGTGCTTTCTTGGGCAGAACTGAAGAACAGACCCACCCCTAAACTTCTCACTCTCAAAAGGAAATGGAATTATTAAGTTTGCATTGAACCAATCATGGTCTATTCCTGAAACTCACCTTCCCTGAGAGAATTTCTAGAATACATTTAGGAAGAAGAAAGGAATGGCTCATAGATAGGTAACCAATGGAGTCTTGAAAAATGCACAAGATCATAAGATCACAAAATAAACTTGTTTTTTCATTGCTTGATTTGCAGAGTGTTCATGCCAACAGATTTTAACCACACACAGTTTCACTTCCAAACAAATGCCTAAGTCCTTCAAAGCAAATTTATAGTTTCATTTGTATTAGATTGCTATGTTGCATCTGGACTCTTAATTACAAACAAACTAAACTCCTACTAATACTACAAAGAGCATATGCTGGCCTCAGGGAGGTAGAATGGAAGTAGAAAGGTCTAGTCCAAGCTTCTCCCACCCAAGTGTGGGTTCTCAGTTGATGGGCAGAAGGTCTAACTAAGGTCATGACCACCGTTCTGTTTACACAAAGATATTATTAGAGGGTCCATCTTTAGATCTTGGTGGCTGGGGGTCAATATATATTTTTATTCCAAAACTAAAAAAGCTTTTATCTTTAAAAAAAAGTTATTAGGTATATCATAAGAACTCTCTCTATATTTAATTATTGAATAAATGTTGATATTTGTTCATTTATATCTTCTCCCTTTCTACAAATGATTTGGAGAAGCTTATATATAAAACAAAAAAGAGCCAATCTGAATAAGGCTAGTGGATTGCACCAATGTCAATTTCCTGCCTGTAATATTTTACAATAGTTGAAGAAGATGTTATCATTTGGGGAAACTGGGTAAAGAATAGCCTGGATCTCTCCGTATTCTTTCTTACAACTGCATGTGCATCTACACTTATCTCAGAATAACAAGTTTAATTTAAAAATAAATAAATTTAATCAAAAGGGTAAAATATAAAGAACTGAGCATATCATTGGCAGCAAAAATGGTACATCTGAAAGCAAGAAAAAGCAGAGACATGCAAGCCAGCAGTCCTCTGCAGTTGTTAGCAGGGGTCTGAAAATTTGGTCTAAGCTTCCTAGTGGCCAAAGGAAATAGGGAATTAGTTACAAGGATCACAGTGCCCTAAAATTTTATTAAAAGGGGGGAGGAGAGACTGCATTTCTGATACTGCAACCTGAGAGGAATTTGTTCCCTTTACAGATATGTTGTGTTGTACCCAACAACAATCCTACAAGAGATAAAACAGAAAAATTCATAGGACGTTTTTTTAATATTCTTGAACCTGTAGAGACAGTAGAACTCCACGGTACATTTCAGAAAAAAATAAAATTCTGAGGGGCCAATAAGTTTCACCCATGGGTAATGAAAGGAGGCACAGTGACATCATTTGATCACCTTTCTGCCATAATTACTCACAATTATTGAATTACGTTTTCACCCTGACACTGTGAAATACATGTTCTTCAGGAGCGACAGGCAAAGGTGGCTCTTCAATACATTTTCTAGAGTCCTCCTTTTGAGCAAAAGTCAACGGCTTGCCAGCCATCTCCTGTCCTCCTGGCTCTTCCCTGGCCCCAGTGCCATCCCCAGCATCATTTCTGGTCTGCATGGCTCCAGGGGAACTGGTTGCAACACTGGGGAGTCTCTCCAGGTCCCTGGACAAAGGAGCCATGGCAAAGAGCACACAAGGGAGCCGCTGAAGTTCCCTCTCCCTTGTGAACAAAAGCAGAATTGGGCATTTTTTTAAACAGTCCCTGGGTAAATGCTTCTGGGCTAGGTGTTACTTTGCCTCGGACAGGCACAAATCCATCACGCCCTCTCAAGCACACACTGGAGAAGTCAGGGTTGAAGACACATCTTAAATGACGCTGTTAAGTTCAGACATTACTGATTGGTGGGGATCAAAAGGCAAAGGATTCAACTCATGGTCTCTAACCCGCTGAAGTTGATTATCTGTTCAATGCCAAGTATAGATAAGGTCCTGGAGAAGCCACACAGGACTGAATCAGAGGAAAATCCAAGTGTTGTAAACTCAAGATGTCAGTGCTAGGTTTGAGGGAGCGATCTGAGAAATGAAACCAGAGAGTGAGTTTTAAATGTGGTCTTGGAAAGAGAGAGGAATTACACAGATTGCCCGTGAGGAAAGGGTACAGCAGAGAGAAAAACATGAAGGTGGGATTCGCAATTCATCCTCGGGGGACATTACACAGATTGATTTGCTTGGCCAAGCAAGGCCATGGTGGAGGGTAATGGAAGAGAAAGCTGGAGAGATAAGACCAACTAAGGCAAGTCTTTGAATACGACATTATGGCATTGAGAGGATCCACAAAGAATGATATCAGCACGTACATGCCAGCCTAATAAAAAAGTAGAGACAATGGACTGTCTCGTGCATCAGAGGTACTCTGCCTAAATTATTTTTGATCTATTGGCACATCTTTTATGATCTACTAAAAAATTAAATTTTTCATTCATCTATTGTATTCAACAAGCGCAAGTCACGAGCCCAGATTATTAATGATGTCAGATCTTGTATTACTAAAACAAATGCATAAAGGTTCCATTTCTGATGACAAAAACAGAGTCATTTGTTTCAATCATGGAAGACAATCTTATTAAACATTGCCAACTTACTGCCAAGCTGGCTGGTCACCAAGGCACAGCTACAGAACAAATGGAATCGAGAGGACTGTCAATCTTCTGACAGTGTCACAGTCCCCAAAATAATAAACTTAGAGAGAGATAAATCTGTTATGACTTGGACACTTTTACTTCTTAATTCTGGAGTCTTTCAAGTTCACCATTTTCATAATCCTTTCATGTAACAACTAAGCTGTTTGGCAAATGCTAGCGAGGATGGGTAAAATGGTCCTATCTGCGTGGAAACCTTATACATATTCAGATAAACGGACTTAACCTTTCAGGAAAGTAATTTAGTAAAATAGATAAAAAGCCTTAACAATGTTTATACCCTTTGACCCAATAATTTTACTTCTCAGTCTAAGGAAATAATCTGGAATGCAGAAAAGGCATTGTGATCAAGAATGTCCATCACTCTGTAGCTCTTAATGGCCAAAAACAATGGAGCCAACTGATTTTCTAACAGGAGGGGCATGATTTAATAAAGTACCTTCTAGCTGTGGAAAAAATGCTTATGGCACGTTACATATATGCTATGTCATATATACTACACTTTCAAGTATACAAATAAGGTTCCCAGAAAGTATATAAATAAGGTTCTCAGAATGAAGACTAAAAGATAACTGCCCCTAAATTTTGACAATGGTCTTTCAGACATTGAGATATTATGTATCTGTTTATTTTCTTCTTGTTCTTTACTATAGTACTTTCAAACTTGTCTCAGTACTCATGTATTACCTTTAAATGCAAATAGAACTCTTGGAACATTCCTGAACAGGTTCATTCTAGAAGGTCCTCTAGCTGGGGGGCACCAGGAAGAGTAAAAGACAAAGAGCGCAATAAAACCAAGAAGGATGGTAGCTCCTGTTACACCTGAAAGATAAACGTGTTTGTTCCAGATTTGCCAAGAGAAGCTTGGAGGGATTCCCAGGGAATGAGGCCAGAGTTAAGGTGCTGCCCAGATCCCAAATAAGCCCAGCGCCTACCCAAATGGCCTTGAGGTAGGAGAGATAAGATAATACAAATGCCAGTTAGTTTTAGGGGAACCCCAAAAAAGAGGGTTTCATGCTTCGATTCCTGTTTGGAATTCTGGGAGAAGACCACTTTGTGGGATGCCCAAAGGCAACATGAGGTAGTCTCACTAGAGCAGAAATGGCAGAGTGGGGTCTGGAGCCTCTGAAGTAGTTCTCACCCCAGATCTCCACGGCCTAAGCAGCAAGGCACAGAAAGATCCAGAAGTTCCCATGAGACTCCATGGTGAACAGGCCAACGAGCTGAAGTGGCCTAGAGTTGTGACGAAGAGCAGCCAGGTGATGACGCTAGTGACCAAACTGCCCCAGCATTAGCGGCAGATGCAGGCGCACACCCGAGGCCAGGAAATATTCACTATTTTTGTCTTTAGTTTACCCCTTTGAGCTTCAGATGCACAGAATTAACTTAATCATACTCCTAGTTAATGGCATGCCGTCATTTAGTGGCATACTCTGATCGTCAGTTTGTGATGAATTATGATTGATTGATTGATTGCCTTTCATTCCCATTCTCATAACCATCTTTCTCTCCCACCATGGGCAGTCACCCCATTGTATCTGACTAGTATTCTTGAGTTTGTATGTACCCTTGAGAATTACAAAGTTTCAATTTATGTAAATGGTAACGTGCTAAAGTTGACATTGCGTTTTTACTTTCTCTACTCGGCACTAAGTTTTTAAAGTCTATTCATTCTGATGTGTTTATGCCTAGTTTGGCATCTGGATAATATTCCTTGATTTATTTACACATTTCCCAAGTGACAACCACTTCAGATGTGTTCAACTCCAGCACAGACGCTGCTGCAGTGGATATTCTTTTGCATGTCCACTCATAAACCCTTAGGAGAATTTCTCTGATAGGTATCACCAGGAGTGGAATCTCTGGAATAGAAGAAACACACCTACTTAACCTAATGACTGACTACTGCTTTTAAAAGTGGCTTCATAAGTCTTCGGTATGAAAAATAGTTGAAGAGTTACAGTACAAACACACACACACACACACACACCATGCCTATGACAGATGCAGAGCTGTGCGGCTCAGATCCCTCTTCAAGGATGGAGGGAGTGTGGTCCACAGTCAGCCTCCAGCTGTCAGCTCCCACAGGGTCCATCTCCGTTGTGGAGCACGTGGTCTCTAGCCTCTTGGGGTTGATTATATGACCAAGGCCACACATAGATAAAGACTTGGCTGCAGCTCTTACCTTCCCAGGCCAGCTATTTCAGCCAAATGTCAGCAACACTGAAGGGTAATTTCCACTCCAGAGGCCCTGGCTGATTGGCCAAGGCTTTGCCCTGCCTGCATCACATCTCAACTTCTTCTGCCCAATACTGCATCCTCCCCACTCCTGTCTCAGGTGCTGATCCCTGATAAACTCTGTCTCACTGTCTGCTCCTGGAGCACCAACATGCAACTGCACCACTCAACTGCCCAATCTTGCCAGTCGGCTGTGTCTCTCATTGTTCTTTGAACTTTCATTTCTCTGCTTCCTAATGAATTGAAATGTTTATTCATATACTTGTTAGCTGTTCAGTTCTCCCCTCCTCTGAACTGATTTATTATATCCATTATTCTTGGTTCCTTTGACTTTTTCACACTAACATGTAGGGATTCCTTGATTGTCCCGCATAAGCCTTCCAGTTTTAGACGCCGCAAATATCTTCTTCTAACCTGCTATCTGACTAACAACGATGTCTCTATGAGATTCTACAATGAACTGGATTCTTAAGTTTGATGTAATAAAATCTACCAAGTTTTTACATTTGGTTGTGATGTTGAGGTCTGGTTTAAGAAGTCTTCTCCTACCCCTAAGTCAGATAGTCTCCTGTATTTTCTTCTATTATTTTTATAGAATAGGTTGACGTTTAGGTTTCTAATTTATCTGGAGTCACCTTTATAAATGAGATAAGGTTGGAATTCAGTTTTATTTTCATTCATCTAAAGAGGAAGTTTCTGTAGTAGCAAGAGAGGAAAAAGTAGTAATATAGCTTTAATTGGACAGGGAGGAAAGGTGGGCAAGGGGCGATAACAACAAGTGGCATGGTGTATTATTTAGAGATATGGGCTTGACCATCAAAAGTAACCAAAAACAGAAGCAGTTAAAGGTAAAGCCCTCAGAGAGGGGGAGGGGCATGACGGGGAGAGGGGCTGGGGGGACACACCAGGATCTATTGCTTGTCATATAAGTCCTTTTGTTCTCTTTTATTACTTCAGTAACTTTTTACAATTACTATTCAAGTTAAACGTGAACTTCAAGTTAAACTTGAACTTCAAGTTAAACTGAAAAAAGTCACACTTGTTATGAATCCTTCCCAAGCAGACCCTGATGTCTTGAGTCACAGACCTATCCCAGCTCTCCTTACTCCCCATCAACGCATCATACTTCTTCATTGTGGAATGAGTTCCCAACAGGAACTCATCATCTAGAGTGATGTATCACCCTAGACACTCTTCATGACAGCACCCACAGGGGTGGGACATCTGCCTTCAGGGAGGGTGGGCACATGATTGTCCTGGACATGAAGGAAGGGCAATGACCTCACCGTGAGGTGAGGAAGCCACAGGGGCTGCGGAGATGTGGGTTTACAGAGGGCCTGTGAGTATTACTTTCTGAATAGAGAAAGGCATATCCGGAAGGTACACCACAGTAATTTACCTGTCTATGAATATATGATACTCTTTCTTCCCCAAAAATGATTTTTAAAAAAGCACTTCATACTGTCTAGCAAGTCCAAATTATTTAGAGCCGCCG
The DNA here is from genome assembly GCF_003676395.1 of Aethalodelphis obliquidens. NCBI lineage: Eukaryota > Metazoa > Chordata > Mammalia > Artiodactyla > Delphinidae > Aethalodelphis > Aethalodelphis obliquidens. Next base: position 9,481,074 of record NW_020837945.1, on the reverse strand, counting down.
TATATGGTTGTGAATGTTCTATGTGTGAATGCCCTGAAAAAATGCTCTTAAAAAAAAAAAATATATATATATATATATACATATATATATATATAC